>NW_017537398.1:9982-14572 GCF_001853355.1 Bactrocera latifrons | reverse complement strand
AGCGGATTTTGCTTCTCAATTGCTTACTCAGTCCAAAGTTGGCAAAAATTATCCCGCGTTGGATTTGCAGGCTGACATTTTTGGTGGTGTTTACGCTGGTTCCAAGWTRGACGAAACTATCTACGACTTCAAAGTTATGACTGTAAACAGTGACGTGGGAGCCAAGTCGCGAGTGTGACGACTGTTTGTTTGATGACAGGAGATATTTCGTTTTGCCCTCGTTCACTGCCAGACCCATTTGTTTTGCTTCCGTGTCCAGTCTGAAGAAAGCAGAACTAACGGCGCGGGTGTTGAGGCCGATGATAACAATATACACTCTTATATAGATCGCATATTTTATACAATTAAACGTATTTCTCACCAACAAAGACAAAGTGATCAGAGACTTTTGAAGATCCTACAAGAGACTAAATTTCCGAATAAGTTAGTGTATTTTGGTCAACATTAAAAGTGGCTACGGCTGCTATATTTTCTTCACTGCGTGCTGCACGGGGGGGAATATTATCCAATATGACTACTGGGCCTCAAGTGTTGCGAATAGTAGTATTTTCTTTTCTTTACTGGTGTAGACACCGCTTACGCGACTATAACCGAGTTAACAACAACGCGTCATTTCTTCTTTTCGCTACGCGGTGCCAATTGGATATTCCAAGCGAAGTCAGGTTCTTCTCCACCTGTTGTTTTCGTCCATACTGATGGAACTTTTGATGTTACTAAACGTCAATTTACACAGCCGTATTAGTTTGCAGGGATATCAAATTCAACGTCGCGGCACAAATGCCACGCCTTTTTGTGCTGTCGACAGCAGTTTTGAAATCGACAAAGAGGCTTTTCGTCCGACCATATTTTGCAAAGAAGCTGATGCATGCTCCTTATTAGTTCTCCGCCTACGTGTTTGAATAGCTTGGTCGGCAATACATCGGCCCCGGCGCTTTGTTGTTCTTCAGGCGGGTAATTGCTATACCAACTTCTTCATGGTCGGGCAATGGAACGTCTGCTCCATCGTCATCGATTGGGGAATCGGGTTCGCCTTCCCCAGGCGTTGTACATTCACTGCCATTCAGCAGGCTGGAGAAGGATCTTTCCATATATGAAATATGTTCTGGACATCGGTAACTCCATCATCTTTGGGGGTTCTACAAGAGTATGCTCCGGTCTTGAAACCTTCTGTAAGCCGCCGCATTTTTTCGTAGAATTTTCGAGCATTACCCCAGTCGGCCAGCTTATCAAGCTCTTCGTTACTCATGCATTTCGGCCTCTTTCTTTTTCTGTCTGCAAATGCGTCTCGCTTCCCTCTTCAACTCCCCGTATCTATCCCAACCCGCACGTGTTGTGGTCGATCGTAACGTTGCGAGGTAGGCAGCCTGTTTTCTCTTCGCTGCGACACGGCACTCCTCGTCGTACCAGCTGTTCTTCTGCACTTTCCGAAAACCAATGGTTTCGGTTGCAGCTGTACGTAAGGAGTTTAAAATGCCGTTCCACAGTTCCCTTATACCGAGTTGTTGACGAGTGCTCTCAGAAAGCAGGAGTGCAAGCCGAGTAGAAATCGTTCGGCTGTCTGTTGTGATTGCATCCTCTCGACGTCGAACCTTCCTTGTGTTTRATGACCCGCGTTTTTTGCTGAACAGAGGCGGGTGCGAATCTGGGCTGCCACAAGATACTGGTCTGAATCGATGTTAGGACCTCGGCGCGCACGCAGATCTACAACACTGGAGACGTGTCTTCCATCTATCACAAAGTGATCGATCTCGTTGGTGGTTTTTCAATCCGGAGACAGCTGGGTACCTTGATGTAAGTTCTTATGCTGGTATATAGTACTACAGATAACCATATTTCGGGCCCCGTCGAAGTTGATCAGCCTCAACCCGTTTGGGGATGTTTCATCGTGGAGGCTAAGTTTATCGAACGTAGGGCCAAAGGTACCATCTTTGCCTACCCTGGCGTTAAAGTCGCCAAGCACGATTTTGACATCGTGGCGTCTTTGGTCACATCGTCCCTCTCTGCCGTCGGGGCGTGGGCGCAAATCAGCAATATGTTGAAGAACCTCGCTTTGATGCGGATTGTGGCTAAATGTTCATTCASCGGAGTGAATGATAGTACTCGGCGACGGAGTCTCTCTCCCACCAAGTATCCGGCACCTAACTTGCGCTCCTTTATATGGCCACTGTAGTAACGACAGTCTCTGTCCTTGTCCCGACCATCGCATTTCTTGGACGGCGGTGATGTCAGCCTTTATTTTCACGAGGACATCAACCAGCTGGGCAGCGGCACCTTCCCAATTAAGGGACCGGACATTCCAAGTTCATGCCCTCAAATCATAGTCCTTAATTCGTTTACCATGGTCGTCATCAAAAGGGTCGTCACTTATTCGCGGTTTGTTGTTTTTTTACGTGGCGGGTCTCAAACCCAGCGCACAACCCTATGTAGGGGATATTTCGCCTTATCACTTTAGCTCCCCTTCAAACGGATGTTCTTAAGCTATCCAGAGGATACTTGGTCAAAGGCCGGAAGTCGTGAGCTGCTTGTGTCATATGTAAAATAATTGTTTCTGGCCACTCCCAAGTGAATGACGATCAGAGAACTTTCCTCACTTGCGTGAACTTCTACACATGACACCATCCTCCTATTATTAAATTAATTTAAATTTCTACCTAGTTTCTGATTAATATATTTTTATGGTTGCTTGCTATTATTTACCTTACTAGTGATTATGTCTCTTTCAAAATTACACTTTGCAATTTTAATTACTTTATATAGATTTTTACTAAAATTTAGATTTTTTTTAGTTCAAAATTATCATAATTCCTTTTCCATTTATTATATAGTTTTTCGTTGCTACGACATGACTTCATACTGCCAGTCGTGATCCAATTTTTATGAGGTTAACTTTATGTTTATTGTTTTTAAATTTTATGTAAGCATTTTGCATGTTAGTTTCAATTTTGTCTATTAAGTTGTTAATTGCAATATTAGGATCCTGTATACATAATATGTCACTCCAAGCTATATCATTACACTTCTTTACCAGTAATTTATAACTAATATATGTTTCGGGTTTCTTACTGTTTTTAACATATTGCAATTTTAGTGATAACAAGAAAATCGAGTTTATATCTAAATATAAGATTGTAAATTTCTTCCCATTGCACTGCCGTTATGGCGTTATGTCAACTTCAGTAAGATGAAGAAGGTGTGTTAACTTAAACGAGTTAAACTAATAATTTGAAGCAACTCAATCTCCATTGCGAAATATGTATATACAAGAAAATCGACTACCTAAATATAAGATCGTGGTATTCTTCCCAATGCACTGCCGTTATGGCTTTCTGTCAACGTCAGTAAGATGAAGAAGATTAATTAGCTTAAATATGTGAAGTTAATGATTTGAAGTAACTCAATATCGATAGCTAAATGTGTATATACACGAAAATCGACTTTATAAATAACAAGTAAGGAAGGGCTAAGTTCGGGTATCACCGAACATTTTATACTCTCGCATGACAAGTTTCATCAAGATATCTCAATTTTTACTCAAGTTACAGCTTGCACGGACGGATAGACAGACATCTGGATTTCAACTCTACTCGTCACCCTGATCACTTTGGTATATATAACCCTATATCTGACTCTTTTAGTTTTAGGACTTACAAGCAACCGTTATATGAACAAAACTATAATACTCTCTTTAGCAACTTTGTTGCGAGGGTATAAAAATATTGGAAAGTGATCAGTAAGCGTATGTTTATATGTAATTGAGTTAATATTATTCATGTTAGTCTTAACGAACATATTATCTATACAAGTTCCATTGTCGTTGTTTGGTCTAGTGGTATCATTGAAATATGAAATGTTTTAAGTTTAAGAGTTCAGATACGAGTATGTCCGCATGATAGTCCATGTCTTTTAAATTTATATTGAAGTCGCCTACTATTATGTGATTTCTGACTTTCACATTAGATTCAGCATAGTATTTTAAGTTGTCTATAAATTCATCTTTACTTATATCATGACATCTATAAACTCCAGTTGTTTTTAAATGTGAGTTATTATTAATATTTATAATATAATAGTAGAGATAAAATTGGAGCGACCATAAATATCTACCGTTATTGTTTGAACCAATGAATTTAATACATAAATTACAACCCCATCCGCTCTATTTACCATACTATAATTTTATTATATTTAAATTTAAGAAATTCACAGGCGCTGACATCAGTTGCTTCGTGCTCTATACAGTTACTCTTATTATACTGTTTATTGTAATACATACAATTAACGCATCTGTTGACAGTACTGGTACACTTTCTGGTGTCATGATTTCCAGCACAGATTAGACACACAGTTTCATTATTACATTTTTTGTGGCTGTGATTGGCGCGGCCGCAGTTGTAACACATACTATACTCAAAGACACGACAGCTTTTATACCCGATGTTGACTACTCTCGATGTCATGACACTAAGATAGATATTAGGAGACACTTCTAATATTATGCTACGCTTATTTTTACCACTAGTAAAGTCAGCAAGGAGGATGGGGGTCATGTGTAGAAGTTCACGCCAGTGAGGAAAGTCTCTGATCGCCATT
>NW_017537398.1:0-6572 GCF_001853355.1 Bactrocera latifrons | reverse complement strand
TCAGCAAGCACTGACTTGGTTCTGGAGACATCTTCTTTATTTCTACGTTTTACAATAATATCACTTGCTGGTTTTTGTCAATAAAACGTTTTTTATCTGCGCACTGGTATTCGCTATAATATTATTTTTAACTATCTGAGCATAATTTTTATCTACTGACTTGTTTTTTGTTCTTATAACAATATCGGGGATCTTTACCATAACTTTTTCTTTAGTATTTTCTTTTAGAATTTCAGCATAAAATTTACTTTTGTTTACTTCATATAAAACAAAACCAAAATTTCTTCAACTATTAATCACCAAACGAAATATTATATAAAACAAAGCATTCTGATGAACTTTGGCTTTTAAAATTCATTACTCCAAAATTGTTTATGTTTATTCGAAATAAAAACCATAAAAGAATTGTTGCGTACAAAACAAAACTTTGAGTATAAATATTGGATGTAATGACCCATACATAAGTGAAGGTTTTTCCAATAAAGGTGATATGACTTCTACAAAAAAAGGTAAGAAAGGGCTAAGTTCAGGTGCAACTGAATATTTTATACTCTGGAACCTTGCAAGAATCAAAGCCAGTGAAGTACCGTAAGATGTAAAACGTCAACAAGAGGATCGGTATCTAAGCAATTTTATATATCTGTACTAGAGAACTGCAACGAGTAATACATTTTTGTTTATACTTAAGTACTGATATGTTACTCTGTCTAATTCTGTCAGTTCGGCTCATGTACACGAAGCGAGCCGTTTATCTTCAAATCAGAGATAGAGAACAACTTTGAATCACCAGCGATCAGCTTATACCTGATTTGTTTATGAACGTTCACATCAGCAGAAAATACCCAAAGTGATGAAACTTCAAATATTGAAATGATCGACAGCGTTCTGTTTATATATGATTCCTTAAACACTGATTTAGTCGGGCACTTCTGATCTATTTCCAATACATATGTTTGTRCGTACATGTGTGTATGTATATACATTTGTTATATGTAAAATGGAAATTTCATCAAGTACATACTATACATACAAGAAATGTTTGTATATATGTATGTATGTACGTACGAATTTCCATTGTTTACGAATCGAAAATTTGTAACATGCGCACATTTTCAAAGCTGATACATTTTTTGCCACACATGATTCAAATCAGTCCCGCAGAAAGTTGTTGTTTGCTGTACTTATAGATTTACCCAAAGATTTACTTATAGTTTACCCAAAATTTCACATCAATTCAAACAATCCTCGCAACGCTATGAACTGTCATGATGCGATTGGAACCAAAGCCAGCCATACCGTTTATTCGACCGTGTTTGCCGAAGAATCGTGTTGCATCTGATCAGTTAACAATTACGGCTACTCAAATTGATTAACAATGTTGTCTATGCTTGACAAAATTGTTTTGGTTGTGTTTTTGGCACGACTGATTCTGATTTTATCATACTCGTTGCAGCTCTCTGATTTATACATATACTCTATTTAACTAATACACTAACCGAAAAATTTGTGTATAAGTTTTGTTAGGAAAACAAAAATCATTATACGTAATATATGCAAAAGCGGATATAGATCCAGGGGATGTAAACATTTACTGGAAACATAAAGATTCTTATATTAAATATATCCCACTATCAACAAACTGATTGGATCACACTGATGAGCTTTAGGTCTGATAAATCAACAACTTACCAGATATTTATCACGCGCCAAATCTTGGAAAAGACCCATGAAAAGAGGATCGATACACACCACTTTTTCGTTGATTTTAAAGCTGCTTTGGACAGCACGACCTTTATGTTTACGAGGTTTCAGGAGAAAATTCGAGCTGCAGAACGAAACTATCTTCTAGAAGAGGGTTCAACTGCTGGCGTACGGCGATGAAATCGATATCATTGGCTTCAACAATTGAACCGTGATTTCTGTTTTACCTAGACTGGATAAGAAAGCAAAGCAAATGAGTTTGGGAGTGAACGACGGCAAGCTATCTCCTGTCAGCAAGCAAACAGTTGTCGCCTAGGCTTCCACGTCATTGTTGACAGTCATAGCTTCGAAGTCGTAGATAATTTCGTCTGCCTTTCAACCAGTATTAACACCAACAACAATGTCAGACCCAAAATTCAACGCAGAACAACTTTTGCCAACAGGTACTATTTCAGACTGCGAAGTAGAGTCCTCTCTCGACAAAAAAGTCACTCATTATTCTCGTCCTGCTATATGATGCAGAGTCATGGACGATGACAACATCTGATGAGTCGATGTTACGAGTTGTACGATGATTCGATGATTCGATGGAACGATGAGCTGTACTAGTTATAGGACTACATTGACAATAGGGCATTGTGCATATTGGCAGCAAAAAATCCGAGGGACGGCTGCGGAAGCGTTGGGGTTCTGGACTTAGTTAGGTAGCTGTTCACAAAGGTCAAAAAAGACCATGAGCGTCGTTTTTATTTGCTCATTCTTCTGGTCTTAATCAGTGACCTCTTCATGGCTCTTCAAAAAGGCCTGGTGGCAACGAAACGCACTACACAGAATTTAGTAGCGTACCTCTGATCTAACGAACGCTGCATTTTCGGCTTGAATCACTCACCGAAACACGTCGCACGAAATGTCTCGTTCGTTAGCAAGGAACGAACCCTACCGAGTTCAGTCGATGCGCGAAGTACAGTCGCGGGGGAGGAAAATCAGTCTAATTACTTTCCGGACAAACCTTGTAAATTAAAAAATGAAGACAGTCTTTAGTATTGTTTCTGAAATAAAATGACGAATTTCTGGATTGTATTTCTGTTACTTTATATTTTTTCAGGGTATTAAAATTACTAAGAAGCCATTGAGAAATCTTCCCCTCTGAATCCGACACTGGTATATGGGAGTTGGGTAGTATCGACCTGATTGATCTATTGAATGTTATTATGCCACATACCAAATCAATGTTCGCTGGGTTTCATTAAGGTACCTCACATGCAGTCACCAATCTTCTTCTTAATTGGCGTGGACACCGCTTACGCGATTATACCAATCACATGGAGCAAATTCTGCCAAATGGTCTGTTTACCTAACGGTTGTCACTTAAAACTAAGCGAGATAGGTATATGGTTAGGTATATATAAATGATCAGGATGGCGATAAAAATTTAGATCCGGCGGCCATCTGTCTCTCCGTCGGTCCATCCATCCGTTTTGGTAAAATCACATATCTTGGAACCCGACCCACCGATTTGGACAAAATTTTGTACGTGCCATTTTTTAAATTCCATTTGATTCTTTCACTTTCCAGTACACAAATCAAGAAGTAAATAAGGTGATAAATCTTTACACGAATTATGTCTTGAGTGTATGCCACCTTATGACCAAAAATTGTTCAAATCCAAAAAACTGTTCAAGCTCCTCTGTACCGAATATGTGAACCCGGTACCAATAGTTGACTTTGACAGAAATTTTCGTTCAATGTGTGAGATATGAAATTGAAATTCACACAGAATCCTTTTCTGACAATAGTATTTCATTGTTGCAAAAATGGGTTGAATCGGGTCAATACTTTCCTGAGCCCCCATATGCCTCATATAAAGATTTTAGAATTTATAAGTCACTTTATATTGGATAAATTGGCTAATATTTGAGTCAAGTCTCAATGAAAATTGCAGAACATATTTTATTCATAACAGTGTACCTTTGCGCCTAAAATAGAAACAATTGCGCGAAAACTTGACCCCTTCAACACAACCCCCCCACCTAAATAACTATTACCAAGATTTTCGGACATCTACTCTATATGATTGCTGATTATATGTAAGGTACCTAAATGAAACCGAGTTAATATTTTTTTTGAGTATGTGGCATATTAGTAGTATGTGGGATAAGCAAAAATAGATAAAATCTGGTCGGCTCTACCCTCTTCTCAAATATATTCAATTAAAATTGTTCGGTTGCAACCGAACTTAGGTCTTCCTTACTTGTTTCAATTTAATATATTGCACTATTATATTTAATCATTCATTTTTATTAATTTGCATTCATAAAATCACCTTAAATAATTTTGTCCGGTTTTTGAGACCAAATGGTCTTATGTGCGACGATGAGATCCCGCACACTTCGTTTTCGACCTCAGCAGGGATTACCTCTCGGAACGACACCAGTGTTTTTAAAAGGGGCGGTAATACGCCCTTTTTTTGAAAACAAAACTTATTGGGTAAATATTCATTCAAATACACGCGTATAAACACAGAAATTTGTCTTTTTTTCCTTTTGAAAGTTTGTTGTGGTAACCGAGAAGGTAGTTGCCTTGCGCTTTATTTATGGTAATGGCAAAAGCAAGATGAACCGGAAATTGGAGACGTTTAAACTCGAACGGAAAATCAGATGAAATCGTTGGAATCCGGGGAATAAATAAGTCTTCACCTTTAAAATTTTCGGTCAAAATCGTTGCTTCAATAACATTTCCCATTAACTTTTTAATAGCTAATATTTTTCAATTACAAAGCTGTGATTGGCTTATATTATATTACGAAGCATAATAATTGTTACTTTGACTTTAAATTATGGTAATCCCGGCAAATCAAGCGAATTCAGAAATTCTATAAGATAATCTTCTTCATTCGTCAGTGTCCAAAGATTTATACGAAACAACATCACCTGCTATATTAAGTTGTATGGCTGTATTTAATTGATTAATATATTTATTTTTTGCTGCCAACATAGCTCTTTATCTCAACCAAGCATGATTTCTAAATTGTAGTGCAATGTTTGGAAAAACACTTTCAATCAATTCTTCTTTTGATTGAGTGAAACGGTGATTTTGGTGTTGAACACGAACATTTGTAGTAAGTTGAAATATTTTGATGTATCGTCACATATATGAACTTTTTAAGCAAGAGTTTATCGTTTGTTCTAGAATCACCAAACAAAGCTTGCTTTCTTCGTACATCTTCCAAAGCTTCTACTATCTTTTTATGAGCCATGGTGCACTCATTCAATACAATAATACCGAACTTTTGTAGTTCCAGATATTTTTGATATATAACAAAGTGGCTGCGATACCAGAAGAAGCCAGTGTCGGTGGAATTTTATTTAGAGAACGTACCACTGCTAGCAGCAATGATATCAAGAAAGTTTTTTCGGTGCCATTCAATATCGGAACATTTAACTGAACATAAGAATTCAATTCATTGTTATATTATGCGCCAAATAGTTTCATTTCTGCTCACATACCGTCCCATTCGATATTTATTAATTTCATCGCTTTATTTTGGTCGACGATATAATGGATAACCGTCATTTGCAGAAGCAGGAAACCAAAGCTCTTGGATATCGTTTCGTACACTCCCCATCAACTCTCTTAAACTCTACACACGGGTCAATGTTTTTGACAACCACATTAAACAATTCTGGATCTGTCGCCGCATTGGGAATTTCTGCCGAAATGACATCATCAACTTCATCCCGTGTTATTTTATTCACCAACCAAATCAAAATATGAGCATGGGGCAAAGCGTGTTTTGTTTGACAATACTTGCTGTTAGGTTGTGACGATCTGTTGGTGATTGTCCATTAAATAAGAGATCTTCAATTTCAGCCCATTGTGGATTGCTCGTAAACGTAATAAATTAATCTGGTCGGCCGTATTGTCGTACATAATTCATTGCGTAATGTGTATATTCGTTCATTTATGAAGATGTCAAAGTAATCATTCTTCCAAGATCGTTGATATTTCCATCGTTGTTAATGGCAATACGCAAATGTATTCTTCGGTATGTAATTTTTGCTGATCAAACCGAATAAAATTCAATCTTTGCAAACATATTTACGGCATACTGACGGGAAAGTAGTCGACAGCGCAAATACGATTAATCTCATTTTGGCGGATAATCGAACAATATGAATAATAATTCAGTGCGCTGATCCTTTTTATTTGTTTCAGACCTTACAATGAAACAATCCAACCAAATACATATAAAACTAGCAAACCCGGCGAATTCCGTTTCGCCACCAGATGGCTTCATTTTATGTAAAATTTCGTTTATTTGTTTTATATTTGAAAAGGAAAAATTGTATTTCATTTCACAACAGTAACGAATTCATTTCGATTACAAAWATTAAGTGTTATTTAGTTGAACTTCTCTAAGTAAATGGAACTGAATCCAAAGCAAATACTGAATCGAAGAGTTATACGTGTCCGCAAATTATCAGTTTCATTAAAGTGCTCTTTGGTAAACCACATTTTTAATACGCTTTTATTAGCTTCACTTGTATGTATGTATGTATGTATGTATGTATGTATATATGTATGTATGTATGTTTGTAACTTTTTAAGTGGTACTGAAACGTAGAATATTTTATTTAATACGCTTTTTTAGTAGCTTCACTTGTATGTATGTATGTTTGTAACTTTTTAAGTGGTACTGAAACGTAGAATATTTGAGCGACACTGTAGGTTTAAGCAGCTCACCAAAAATATGCAACATCTATATAAAACTAGTTTTGGCGACATTTGAGTAGCATATGTACATATATGTATACTGAAATATACATATGTATATCCTTAAAGAAAGTATACTTTATATAGATATACTTATG
>NW_017537397.1:54663-93192 GCF_001853355.1 Bactrocera latifrons | reverse complement strand
TGTTAATTTTTATTCAATAGAAATACAAAAACTGTTTAGAAACGCATGGCAAAAATTATTCCAATTTGGTGTTGGCACTATTACAAACAGTTTCGGTACTTGCAACTAGAAGCGTCATTATTCTGATGAACACATGTCTTAATGATTATAATTGAATTTAGCTTAGGAAAGACAAAAACAATAAAAACAACTTACTGGTTGTTGAATAAAAGACCTTATCGGAATGTGAAGTCGAATAGAAGTAGCAATGGTGAATACTTTGGTGGTGAGTTAAAAGCGAATTTGTTTCGCAACTTTACTACTATTAACAACATGTTGCGGCAACATTTATTAGACTCATTTTGTAGTCGAGTCCATCGTATTTACACTTCTACACTGTGCCAATGAGTTGGAAAACTTTACGAGTTGTCTTCACTCGAGTTTCGTGCCCCAGCAGCTGCCTGGCGAGAAGTGTTGTGCGTGTGTGGTGGTGTGTCTGTAGTCCGGCCATTCATGTACGATTGGTTGTGTGTGCGCGAATTGTTCGTGCAATACCAGCAAACGAACAAAAATGTATCTGCGCCTTGTATAGATACTTTAGTAGCACGCGAACTCTTCACACGAAACGTTACCGAAGCGCTGGAAACGCGACGCGTTTGTTACTTTATTTTTGAGGGGAGGAAAATGCCGGGAAGCGGCATATTTTAATTTTGATCGTTTAATTCTTTATTTGTCGTACTTTCGTTAAAGAAAAAATTGTCTCAAAATTAAAGCAATTGTACGGGATTGATCAATGCCGTTTCAAATCTTTGTGAATAATAAATTTGTGTAAAAAAATGATTCGAGCAAATTTGTGATTATTTTACTTAATACACGTGAATAAGTAGATACAATTCTTAAAGAAAGCTAGATTCAAAACATTTTTGTAAATCGGTTTTGAAGTCAACATTATGTGTTTGTGATTGTCTTGATTTTAATGTGCAGCATATTTTTGGCAATGGCAAAGAACCGGTGCAGGTCCAGATCTTAAAGAGTGAATTGAAAAAAGAGGAAAGAAAACAACAAAACCCACATACAAAAACAACTTCAACAACAACACGAAGTACCTTCTGTATCTGAAGAACAAAGTTGCAGTACATACATACACACGTATGTGTTCGAGCCATTGCATGTAATGCCATCACACATTTACAGTGTGTAGAATGCCAACCGTCCACTCAGAATAGAAAAAGCCAAGAAGAAAGAAAATACAATCCAATAAATTTGTACAGCTGTGTTGGTATTCATCGCTCCGTAAATTTGATATTTGTGTAAGTGTACGACTGTGTGAGTTGTGTGCATGTAGTGTAAGAACTGTATCCATACACACATACATACGTGTTTAGGTACTTGCTATTCTTGTTCCGCTGAGAACATATCTGTATTCTGCAATCCTCGCTGCGAAAGCAAAAACTCAAAAACAACTGCAACCGAACAGAGCGAAGCTTGAAGAGACGAAGTTAMTGGTAAACTACATTGGAACTTACTTGCTTCTTTTCCAATTAGAGATCCGTACGCTTTCATTCCGTTTGTTCAGATCRTTTGGTCGATCACGTCACCGGCCCTGGTACAGTGTACCAGAAAAATCGTGCWTGCTCAGCAAATGTTCATGTTTGGCTTGCTCATACACTTACATACATATACAAGTATGTATTTCAATGTGCGCTACTCGTCCTGTGATATATGTATGTATRTATATGCACATAGGTACCTATGTATGGTGTATCACATTTTGTTTTAGTATTTAGGGTCTGTTTTTGGTTACATCATTTGGTTACAATTGTACTTGAATATACATATGTACATAGTTTTATTTATTTGGTGAAATTGAAAATTTGTTTTGGTCCGGGGTGCCAATGATTTGTCGAAAGTTCGCATTGTTTCATGCGGCCCTTGTATCTTTCAAATCCGCTTTATCAGCTTCTATTCTTTCGCGCAATATTCATTTAAATGTGCCGAAAAACGAATCATCAGTGTCCAACGCTCCATCCACTGTCATTCTATCCATAGTTAAGTGTGTATCTTCATCCATTGTCGTGGTGACGGGCTAAAGACCTTGAAGAAAAAATTTATAATAATTTTGTGTCTTTAATTACGAGATGAGTGGTGATCACAGAGGCGTGTTGGTGGTTGGATGTATGTGTATRCACAGAAATATATGGATGTATGTGCTTATGTACAATTATACGCAAATTCGAAAAATTTGGCTTCTTTAGCATATGTATGTATGTATTTTAGGTGTATATATGTATGTATGTATATGCGAGTAGGTAAATACAATTATATACTGTGTGTTTTTGGWGGTATTTTTCTAGTGGACCACATTTAAATATGCATGTAGTTATGTTTATTGGCAATTTACCATGTGGAAATATATTTCCCCAGTAGGCACGCTTTGTGCCGAAGCTACATTTGCATTCTTAGCATGAGATAATCTTTAGCGATGGCGCTCATTTATAGCTTAATGGGTACTTAAATAAGCAAAACTTCAAAATTATAAGTTCAAAAAATCTAGCCTCTTTCGAAGCCAGAMAAGTTTAGAATTGTGATTTGGTTCCGTTAAAGGCTTTTTTGTGGGGGTTATGTCGAGTCAATGGTCCAAACCGGCATTCTGTTCAAAAAGAAATAAACAAAGGTAAAATTTGCGAGCTAATGAAGCCAATTGGACATTTCATTTTTATTGYGATACCAAACAGTTTGACTTTTTCCTCATTTTCAAAAATAATTACTTGTTATTTACACATACATAAATAAAATAATTCAGAAAGAGTTAATTTCGAGTGTAACAGAACATTTCATACTCTTGCAACTTGCCGGGATCAAAGCCCTTTAAATACCTTCAGCTGCATAAGGTTTGTTAGTTATATRGGAATCTAGGCCAAGCTTCTACCCGATTTTGATCCATTTTAGGCACAAAGATGCTCCGGTATTAGTAAAACATTTCGATCCATTTTTTCTGGTTTAAGTCAGTTGGAAGTTCGAAAATCCGTATATGGGTGGTCTAAAAAGTATTTTCGTATTTTTAATCAAACTTCAACTTTTCTACTTCTATCTACTAATTCTATTCTACTAATAAATAAATTAACAATATGTACCATTTTGGTCGAGAACTTTTTGCCATTTTTCCCCTAGAGACAGTGGAGTGTAAATGGATATTTTGAATTTGCCGGAACGGAAGTGGGCGAACCATTGTTGTGCTTCAAGCATCGTCTCCGTAAATTTCACTAGTTTTATTCGTTTGGCATTTCCCCTTTTCATACAAACATTTCAAAATATAGCGAATTTCTTCATTATTTTCACTCATTTTTGAACAGCTGTAACTCTTTTTCAACTTCCCCGAATGTATTTATTTTTGTTAAATTAAGCTAAAAATCTCACCTCTCCCAACACTATATGGTAATGACACAATGTGATTGGTAGCACTGGAGATATACGACTACAACGAGATCTATTGACAAAATATRAAAAGTCTTTTTCGACTACCCAWTATTAGGTTAGCATCTAAGAGACGCCTTCATCCCACTCAACCCATTTTTGACATACAGTCAAACTGTTACCAGAAAAGCCAATGATTCTATAACTTAGATAAACCTAAATCATATATGCATTCTTCACCGTTGGAAACGTTGACCTAATGTTATGTAGTATGTGGGAAGTTAAGTAGAAAAATATAGCGAACTTCTTAATACATAAGCAAATTTCTATTTTAAAAGCACAATTCAAAAGCTCTTTTATGTGTCGTGACCCTTTTCCGGGTATTTCAAAAAATGTATACATGCTGAATTGAAGAAGAAGCATCAAAACAAATCTGCAGCAAAATCAAACAGATGTTTTTATTCACTGGAAAACACGCAACTGTGGATGCCTCATTGTGATTTAATTATACGCGAACCATGCACATGCAACTACATTTGTATGTACATATTTACGTACGTTTGTATATTGTACAGGCAGCCGCCACAAAAACACCACAAATACCGAACAATTGAATGACTTCGCCAAATACGAAGCGAGTTACACGAAAGCGACTTCTTTTGTTTACTAACTCAACTATGTAGGATGCRTGTGTGTGTTGCTGCTGGGTACGCATTTCCGCAGTGCGAACAGTAATGCAATAAAAATGCAGCAATCATATGTGCACAAGCAGTTTTATCACTTACGCTGCTACCCTTCTGCGCAGACGTCATTGTGAGTGCCGAGAAATGCTATGGCTGCGGCCAGCAATTGCACATGTGTTTTCCTCGTGCACTCTCTTCCTCTGCCGACAACAAAACTAACATAAAAAAGTATTTCTACGCCAATGCATTGAAATTGTATGTGCTAGCAGAGATATCCAYACACAAACTGTACAGCACATGACACACATAGACGTTGGTAACGCAGGCATTTAAGCGTCAACATTGCATTGCTTTTCTAACATGTACATATGTATGGGTGTGTATRTATGTGTACGTGTTTGTTTACATTTCCATCAAATACCTCAATAAAATGGTCTTAGCTTTCCTTTTCGTTGACTTTTCAAACACGACTACACTCAAAGAATCCACAATACAAACATACATATGTATGTGCGCAAACTACCGCTTTTTGACTTCCAAAGTGCCGCGAGTAATACCTTTGTGTTCTTATTGTTTACACGTATTTTTCACTTGCATCTATTTTGCCCTCATTTACCAACATCAATTAAATTTSCCTGCAATTCCACAGACATTTTTGTGAATTGTGTTAAATAGAAGTTATTTTCTTACCGATGCTCTGGCATATGCCGCCATTTCACGCTGTAAACAGTTTTGGGAAAGAGAAAAAACAGCAAAAATCTCCGATTTCGTTCTGCAAGGAGCGAATATTTTGTGGTTACTGCCTCGTAGCTTTGCAACCATTTTAAATTTTGCTTGCAACTCCTCTTCAGTGGTGTTCTTGAAGTTATGTCATTTCGCCTTTTTGCTTTGTTGTGGTTTTTTCTCATTTTTCGAGTAGTGGTCTCTTCATTTGCTCTTCGCTTATTGCTTTCCTAAACTATTATGTGCCTTTTGGTTTTTGGTTTCCAGAGAAACTTGTTTATCTTGGTTAAGATATTATGTTGAAAAACAAAAATTCCGATATTAGCCGTGAGTTGTTCTTCTTTTCTCGCTGTCATCACCATCCGCTTGCTAGCTGTTCGTTCTTCTTGCCAACACCACTTTTTGATATTTTGTTGTATTCTTGTAACCTCATACACCAATATACTCCACTGGTTGATCAATACGATGTATACCGCATTGCCACTTGTTGCTTTGCATGCCACACACGAATTATTTATTTCACCTGCAGTAGAGTGCACCTCGCATACTTYGCAAACTATTTATCCTGACGAAAAATAGAATGAAAACAAATTGGAAAATAACTCATCCAATTCCTCTCTCCCACCTCTCTCCCTGCTCAAGTTCGGCRGTCAAGGTAAAGGGTTTCTCAATAAGAGTGCTACAAATTTTTATTTTTTTTTAATATAAGAAAAACGTAATATCAATGAAATTCTTTATTCTTGTGAAAGTACATTCGATGCGATTATGTATGGAACTCGATTTCTTTTGCATGGCCACACGAAGTTCATCAATCATCGCTGGCTTGTTGGCATAGACGATATCCACAGAAAATAGTCTTAACGACGTTAAGTCGYAGGACCGAGGCGGCCAATTGATCGGGCCATTTCGTGAGATAACAATAAATCGATTGTGACTTTCGCTGTGTGGCTTTTGGCGCCGTCCTGTTGAAACCACATATTGTCCAAATCCATATCAGCCAATTCGGGCCAAAAATATTCGGTTACCATTGAGCGGTAGCGACGAAGCCATTCAGCCAGAAATTAGCCTCATCGTTAAAGATTATTATTCGATGAAAATCCGAATCATTTTCAAGTTGTTGATCCGCCCAATTTACGAACATACGAGGATTCTGGTGGTCAAGCGGCTTTAGTTCTTGCGTCAATTTGGTCTTGTAAGGATGTAGGCCAAGATATTTTTGCAAAATTCAACACAACGACGTCACAGAGATGTCCAACGCTTGAGAACGACGTGTGGGAGATTGAATTGGGGCTTCCTCAATTGATGCGCTATCAGCAGAAATATTCTCGGTACTACAGGCACTTCTTTGTGAACATTTTGAACTGCCTGAACTGGATGCAAATTCTTCCAATAGATGCTCAATTGTTCATCTAAGAGGACGATTTTGATGACGATAAATTGGACGTAGTGYTCTTAAAGTTGAGGSCACTGACTCCGAATTTCGMTAGCAAATTTTAATAATTTYGACTCGTTGTTGGATCGCATAACTTTCCATTRTGAAATGGCAAACCTCACTGAAGAGAACTGTTAGAAGAGCGAGGGAAAATAGGGCGTTATTTGCGCTGTCTCTATTTTGTAGCGTCCTTATTGAAAACCCCGTTAYATATGTACATACATATGTGTATCCATATGCCACCCCACAATGATATAACAGCTACGCGACGTCGTTAATGAAGTCACAACAACCCAATTGCAAAATAGTGGCACACCCATGCCTGCTTTTCTATTACGACTCCTGCTGGACAGGTTCAATGTATCCTAGTTACCGTTGTACTATTTCGGTTGCGACTAAGCGCCCTAAATTATGGTTTGTCTAAAAGAGCTAATGGAATGGCATTTAGGTAGAGCACAGAAAATGATTGATGAATATGACGCAATGTGAATAAAAATAWTTATAATACGCTGAATATACGCATAATTATGACGATGTGGTAATTTGTGTGTTACATAAAATGTACAGGTGTTTGCGTGCGGGTGTGTGTGTATGTGAACGAACACAAGTCGACACGGTCTGTGTGATTTTAATGTTTCTTATGTAATAGTAACCCAACTTCCGTAAGTGGAAATGTGAAATTCACTTTGGTATCATGCAATTCACATGGGTGTCGGACTTTGTGGCAAGTGGTTGATAATAGGTACATATGTACATGTATATGTACATTATTGTGTAACTATTTTTAGGTGATTAAATGTTTATGTTTGTATAAAGGGCTAAAAACGAATCGGTCGATAACCAGAAATGTAATATTTGATTTACATCAAGGACCATTTTCTGCATATACATACATATGTACATATGGTTAAGCGCTTAACCAGAACTTTATAGGCAACATGTTGAAAATGGTTAGCAATTATTTGTCAGTTAAGTTCTGATAAACTTTACCGAAATAAGTAGTCTTGGTTAGTTTGTAATCAGAATATGAAATGACAGATGTAAAATCGAAAAACAGTTGGTAATTTCAAAATCGCTGTAAATTGATTAACGGTACCGCAACGTGCGTAATCTAATATTATTTCAGCCACGACTAATCGCGGAACATTCGTGTAAAAATATGCGTTCCAACTGCGAAAGAAGTTATGTGCCCGCAGATGGCATTAGCTAACGGTATCGTATATGTGTTCATCCACACTTAGTGCATATGTACGTATGTATGTATGAATGTGTATATGACTTGTTTCTCATTTGACCCAATGTGCTTTGTCCTCTTTATGGACGGTCGCCGTACGGTGAACCCGATGTCACTTTGCGCAATTGCCACAATTATTTTAATTGCGTTCGCTCTCTACCTGYCTGCTAACTGATATACATATGTATGTGTATTTACATTAGAACGGGTCGRTTTGTTTTCTATAAATGGAAATATTCTACGTATTTTTCCAAACAACTTTGCCTAAGGGAATATGGGTCTAAAACCCGTGTTAAGCCAACGATTTTTAACTGAAGTTTAATTCTTTGGTATTATAAAACTTTCTTCGACAGTTTTTGAGATAACTGAATGAAATTTAATAYRTACATACATAGATGTRTTGTATGTTGATCGGAYAACTATATCACATATCTCCCATATAGTTGATTATTCAGACTTTAATTAAAAAGCTATCAACACGGAATTTTGCAGTATTGTTCTCTGATTCATGCTTAAGAATGACAGTGAAAATAAAGAAAATAGGACAACTATAACATATTTCTCCCATACAAAATACTTTTTTCTTGTCGCAACTGGTTTTGTTCCCCATATTCTCTTAAGCAAAGTTGTTCGAAATAATCCGTTGATCCGTGTCGTATACGCGACTTTTTGGTTACCTGTTAATCAACCCGCTCTAGTGTATATATGAACTTATACACTAGACTAGCGTCCGTTGACGAGGTTTGCTTATTGTTTTCATAGTTTCAAGATATACTATATGTATGTGCTATACTAATTTTCTGTTTATGAGTTTGTGAAGAGGGCATTGACTCTAAGGCTAGTCAAATAAGTAATCTAACCACAGCGTTTTGTTCCTTCCTCCACTAGATGGCAAGCTGCCCAAAACTTTTTTTTATTCATTTGACTTTCATCTAATCTTGGAACAAATACCGAATATGTGTCAGAGCGATACAATGTTGTTTTAAATTGTATGGCGCAAGRAATTTATGAATTTTGTTTCTTATATACGTACATAAATATATCTGTCATTGGAGTATGCAGCAATTTTTGAATAATAAAGACCCCAAGCTGTATGTCCATTACCAACAGAACATATAACCTACAACCCACCCATGCATCGAAGTAAATATATTCGACCAATTATCCGCCATTGGAGACAATTTCTCCATTCTCCGACGCTTATAATTGATTTCAGGTTGTGGCATCTACGGCAATAGCGGCCAAATTTAAATAGTGATGTTTTTTTGAGTCAGCTCCATGCACAGTTGTTTCAGTATTGTTTGAAAACCTTCATTCAATTATTAAATTTTCTCAAGTAACCAATTAGATATTTGRTAAAGGGGCTTTATGCACGCAGGGTCCCCAATATCAAAAGAATTGCCTCCTATGGAATGTCCAGTAGTATCAGATGATTTTCATTAACTTTTYATTACTTTTCACAAAGAGTAAGTGTTGAAATGTCAGATATTTGACATACAGCTCATTCGAAAAGGAATGGACTTGCATTTTAGCATATGAAAATTAAAATGTGTGATATGAGAGAAAATGRTTTGTTTGGCTTCGTTTGTGCTACGACCTTCATATTTTATGCTCTCTCTTAACCGCAAAAGGGCTTAAAAACCWTGTACAATGTATATACATATATACAGTGACTAAATAAGTGTTCGGACCAAGCTAAAATACCTATCTGCCCGTCATTACTGAGGCACACTGTTCAAACATTCCCACAGGAATGAACTTAATATGTAAACGGATATATGTTTGTATGTTTGTGCGTATAAACCACAACCATATTTTTGCATATTAACTAGGTAATGGGTATTACTGTGTTCTTTTAGGCATCGTTGATCAAGCTAGTGGCATTAACTTCTGTAAAATTAACAGCTGTAACTTCTGATTTCTTTTCACTTGGTGTAATTTCATATTTCTTTGATTATACCACAAAGCGAAAGGATACATACAACTTTTCTTGCGTCTTGAAGCCGATGACGAACGATCCAATCACAATAAAAGAAMCGACAACTTAACCGATAAACCGCAGAAAAACTTTGTTATACCCTGAGCAGGGTATWTTAARTTTGTCACGAAGTTTGTAACAYCCAGAAAGAAGCGTCGGAGACCCTAWAAAGTATAKATATAAATGATCAGTATGTTGAGCTGAGTCGATTTGGCCATGTCCGTCTGTCTGTATATATACGAACTGGTCTATCAGYTTRTAAGATATCGTTTCGAAATTTTGTAAGCATCATTTTCTCTTCAAGAAGCTGCTCATTTGTTGGAACTGCCGATATCGGACCACTATAACATTTAGTTGCCATACAAACTGAACGATCGAAATCAAGTTCCTGTATGGATATACTATATAATATATAAGATATATTCACAAAATTCTGTACAGCTTATTTTCTAAGGCAACAATGTAATCTCCGAAAAAATTGTTCAGATCGGTTAACTATAGCATATAGCTGCCATACAAACCGAACGATCTTAATCAAGGGTTTGTGTGGAAAACTTTAGCATTTTTAGTGGTATCTTCACAAAATTTGACATGGATTACTGCTCTCCGAAAAAATTGTTCAGATCGGATTACTATAGAGTATAGCTTCCATACAAACTTTACACATAWTTACTAAAAAAAATGCACCTGTGGAGGGTATATTAGCTTCGGTGCAGCCAAAGTTAACGTTTTTTCTTGTTTTTTTGTTAAKGCAACTACTATTGGAGCCAATGTTTGGGTTTTCCAACTTGTTGCATTCCTTAACTCAGAGAGACTGAAGTATGTACGTATGTATGTACATGTTAAATAGTTATATCTTTACAACTATTTTTAACTCAATTCCCACTAGTCAGCCATGCAGGCAACATTTTTTTTTGCTGTATTTTATTAGTGTAATGAGATAACATTGACCAGTTTGCGAACATTTCAAAAAAAAAAAAAAAAAAGAACTTAATGTTTGATTAGGGACCAATACCACTGTTATAATTAAATTTTCTTTATATCTAAGAATTATTACATGACGTATGTATGTTCAATTTATGTTTTTCTGCCAGATGACTTGCAAACCATCTTTGCGCTTGAAAACTGATAGATTTCCCGACTAGATTGATAAGAACTTTTGTGTTTTGTTTAATAATAAAAACACAATTTTATGATTCAAARTACACCTTATTATTCAGTATAATCTCCCTGAACGTTAATACACYTACTCCAAGGATCCTACAATCGGTGGAACCCATCCGTGAAGTGAGAATCAGGAAGGTCTGCAAAATACGATTCAGCAGCCGTTATGACTTCTTCATTTGATGAAAAACGCTTGCCACGCATACATTTTTTGAGTTCTTGAAACAAATGGAAGTGGCTGGGGGCCAAAACTGGTGAATACGCTGGATGCTCCACCAATTCGAACTTTAATTCATGGATTTTAGCGACTATCAAAACGCACTTGTAACACGGTGCATTGTCCTGATAAAAAATGATTTTTTTCTTCTGCAAACTRGGTTTTTTTTTTAMKRWTTTTTYCYTTWAMYTKKTYMAAARGKTKSMAWWAWWWTYCSRAWTWAWTKKTTTWMCMRKTTKSMARWAAWYCMMMAAMMMYWWTYCYYYYSSMWYCCMAAAAMCMWYMWKRAAMCYKRWKSCMAAAMCYTYYYSGSYKRWTTYYKGRMMMMAAMYYSKTTYKRAAMCSRAMMAWTWRGKTYMMMMCMMYYYTTWRSCMMYTTTKRWTYMARGKYMWKGKKRKWRRMCYWAMSYTTWWTYMWWRKKRWKRAWYSRMSKMMMAAAWYCMMYTTWWYCYTTTTAAAACACTCCAAATATTGCTGAGAAAGCCGCATTCGAATGTGTTCTTTTSMATTGTTRGCGAMTGSWGCACMCATTKTGTAYACRGCTTTCTAAAACCCAAAATTTTACTTAAAATATGGCTCACACTGCCTAATAAGATGTGTAGAGCCTCTACTAAACCTCTCTCAGTCAATCGACGATCTTCCAAAACCATATCCCGTATTTTGGCTATGATTTCTGGTGTTGGTGCACTTTTTGGACTTCCTTCACGTGGATCGTCTACAAGGTTGTAAAAGCTAAACGGTAAAGTGCTTTAGAAATTAATTTCAATGGGAGTGTTGAGTTCATTTTATTGTGGAAGTTTTATAGATTTCTTAATGTGCACAAGGTATTCATTTGTAAAGTATACTTTGCTATTTTATTTGCGATGAGGGGTCAATCGGGGTCATCTATGCCATTACAGGTGTGGCATTAATCATTGTTTTCGCAAAAAAGCTGATTTTATAGACTTACTTGCTTGTGCTGCGCTCCTTTGCTACGATAATTGTAATTATAATCACTGAGTTTTCCCAACACGAGTGATTTGCAGAAATCACGGATTAATGCGATTCCATGACAATTAAAAAAACGATTCGAACATGCGGCTGACATCTCACGACTTACGTTGGCATCCGATAATTTGTGTTTGTTTAACTGTTTAACTATCGGAAACTCTACGAATGTAATACATTGAGTCGCTGTTTTCATATTTCTCATGATATTCCTGGCCTTAACCTGCTACTTTGGCTCATTGTTATTTGCAAAGCAGTTTGAACTTTTTAGCCCACAACGAACACCTCTATTGGTGGTAGCACAAATGTCCGAAGAACGGCTGTCGATCTATTTGGCCGACTTCTTGATTTTTACGAAGCTACCGCTTAATGCATATCGGCTTTGGGACGTGCATATTTTACATACCTATGTATAAAGATAATAAGTGTGAGTTTGTCACTTTATCAATGGAGTTTTGCATTTTGGCAATGTCGAAAATTATACGAGCTGTTTAAAAGCAATTATCGGTTAGTGTAATTTAGTAGAAATCTACAACCACGCAAATTCTTCTCATCGAAACGCTGTAGATGTTTCGCTTTTACTTTCGGCTTCATGTTGTGTAACATGCAAACATCTTGTCAGGCATTTGCTGCCTTGTCGCTTCGGTATCAAACTCAAGTTGCCGCCGCCGTGCTTAGTCGGGAAGAAGCACTCGAATGTAGTACACAGCCATGTCCGAAAAAATACTCACCAAAGCAGGTAGCAGTGGAGTTTCCACATCAACATGCCACAAAACAATAAACCAAGTATCAATCCTYGTTATTTACATCTCTGTCGTCGCCATTGCTGTTGATGTTTGTGGTGCAAAGGGTCAACCGCTCTGTAGCACCTCTGTGCAGCGCGGCGAATGCCAAAGGAAAGCATAACGCTTTCACTAATTATTAGGATTTGCTGAGTTCAAATCGATAAATTCTAAACGATATCCCAAAGAGCTTCTCTTGACCTTCGCCATAGCCGTGGATTCACATTTATTTTTGCCATGTCGTTCGTCATATTGTCACTTTATGTCCATAATCTCCTTAATATTATACATAGTTCATATGTATATATGTATGTATGTATGCCTGTATAGAAGTATAGTGGTCAAGCCGCCGTTCGGCGTTGGTTGCCATGCTAAATGAAGTGTAAGCGCATAGCTGAGCTCARAAAGTACAGACCGAGCATCGGAGCGGAAAGCTTCAATGCTAGCGCGGCCGCTGTGGCAAGTGTATGGCTGGCTGTGTGTGTCCGTTATTTTTGCAAATAGTGAGTGTGAACGTAAGTCTGCTGYGTGCTTGGCATTGCAGTGTTGGTAAAACAAATCCGTTTAAACGTGYCTAGTGTTCGATTCGAATTACCTTGGCGCGCACTCCGTCGTTTGAAGCCACGACAAAAGAAACCGAATGTGGCGTTGTTCCTCCTTCATACGTTGACTTTGTAGAAATTGAGTGGTCTGTTGAATAAGCCATGCACATGTCGGTGGAATTGATCGCCACAACACGACATCCACGCGCGCACTGCTGACCAGCTGGCAGGCTGGCTAGGCTATACGCGCAACACCAGCAGTCCAAATCCGTGTAATTTTTTGCAATAGAGACATCGATTCGTTCCTAATTTCATTACAACGTGTTCGTTTTTTTTTCTTTTTTTTTTTTGGAGATTTGAGACGAGAAGTCGCGATGATGCAACATAATCGTGCGTCATGTGTAGCATTGACCAGTTTCCCACCATGCAATTTCGAAATCTTGATTCAGCGCAATTACAATGGTTTCGTACTTTTGCTTGCTTTGAAATGGGAAATTGTGTTGCGCGCCAACCCGTGTCCACTTGAGGAAGTCAATGACTGCTAAAAATGAAATTTGGCTCGAGTCGAGTTGGATTTGGTTTTGCATGCCGCACACGCGCTTATAGATGCATACATATCTATCTGTGGCTCGCATAGGCATGTAAAAAACTGTCGGAAACGTACATAATATACTTGTGTGCAAACGTGTTGTTCCATAGGGTCCTGAAACTGCTTTAAAACTGTTTTAAAAAACTTTCTTAAAGCCTTTCGATGGATATTATGAACCACCGGTGAAGTCCGAAAACCACGTTAATACACTTTYCRAAACACACTGACAACACTGGCTTGAGCATTGCATATGAAAAAGTGTGCAAGTGAAAATTATAAAACACATCCTTAATGTATCGTTACGAGCGGATCAAGAGCGGAGTGTGCCGTTAGACATTAATGTGTGACGGCTGCKCKGCAGTTATGATTATTATYGGTGTTCGCGTTTGAAGTTTTTTGGAAAGCGCAAACAACTGAATTTTCCACTGCACGGTTGTATAGTTATATGTTTCGTAATTACATGTTGCGGCAAACAATAGACACAACTACGATCAGTAAAAAAATCAAATAATTGGAATTCAAAACTAATTGCAGCGCTCTCGGTCGCCGGTCGGGCTGAGGCGATAGTTCGCTGAACATGGACAATTGCGTAAGCAATCAGGATGTCAGGCATGGAGAYATGGGCGCTGTGGTAGTTGGTCGGTCTTCCTCGTTTATTATTTTGTGCTACCATGCGCACTATTTTGGCACTAGATGTGATGGAACGCTACAGTAGTATGTGCTTCTTCTGTACTGACGTAAATAAAGTGTACTCTATTTCTATGTTCCCTACTTTTTTAAATAAAAATACGCAGACACTTCAAATTTAATGGGGAATGCCCATTATCATTCCAAAGAATTTTTTTGGCACTAATTTTTGAAGATTATCTCTTTCAAATGTTTTCGGCAAAGTCTGAGATGATCCTGTTGCTTAGTCCGATTTTCGAAGACTCGTTCGAGCATTTCGGCTGCTAAMACTCTTTTTGCTCTAAGGCCTGAATCGAAGCGAGATTGTCCGCATAAACTTTAGACTTTACATATCTTCAMAGGAAAAAGTCTAACGGTCTGATATCACACCATCTTAGTGGCCAATCGAAACAGGAAATTATCTGCTCACCGAACTGTTCTCTCAATAAATCCACTGATTGATGCAATGTGTGGGAAGTGGTGGCGTSTTGTTGGAACCAAATGTCGCCGAGATTAYGAGTTTCCATTTCAGGCATCAAATAGTCGGTTATCACGGTSGGATAAAGGTCGCCATTGACTATTACGTTCTCATCGGCATAATTTTTCGAMAAAATATTGACCGATGATTCCAACGGCCCACAAACCGCACCAAACTGTTGCTTTTTCTAGATGAAATGGCAGCTGTTGAATCTCTTCCGATTGCTCTTCGTCCCGAATAAGGTAATTTTGCTTGTTTACATACACATTGAGCCAGAAATAGATCTCATCGCTRAAAAATGTGGCTTGTAAACGTCGGATCTTCGAGGAACTTTTAAAAGCTCATGGAGCTAAGCGATGTCGCTTAGGAAGGTTGAGCGCCTTCAGTTCTTGTACAAGCTGTATTTTTTACGCTTTCAATTTAAGATCTCGACGTAAAATGTCGTTCTATGTGTCAGTCCGAATCGCTGCGAATGACGCCGAATCGACTGTCCACGGTTTTCGTGTACACTCTCAGCTAGGGCTGCTRTATYTTCTTCTCTGCGTRTTTTCCGTGGTCTATTCGGYCGAATATTGTCYGAAATTAATGGTGGTTCTCAAGATSGGTGAYGGTGTTTCGAATAGTATAGTAGGCYTATTATATTGAGCAKAAGTTGAGCGAAGCGCTCAAAACACATTSTTTACAGAACGTGAATTTTCGTAACAAAATTGAACGATTTGYAAAATTKTTTCAGGCTCAGTAAGTCTTTCCATGAKGAAATGYCAGACAATATTGACCARTAACATGACATCGTGACACGACTCAYGCGTGATCTRTCRMAAAAAKRCTATTTGAAAAAGTACCACTAATTGGATAACCCGTTAAAAATTAACTTTAATTTCTGCTAACCTCATGCGAGGTGRCTTTGTTGCTACAATTGGATTGCGGTAATTTTTAAATGTTTCATATCATTAGAGATGCTACAATTATTAAGAGTACTACGAATTTGGCACTTTAAGCAARTCCAAAAGTAATTTTAATGAATTTCAGTCAAATAAAGTGATAAAATCAAAGGCGTGCCCWTYCTGCAATTTATTGTTAACTCTGACCCAAAGCGTTTGTTGAATAGGTGGGCGGTAYTTCGTTTAAATTACTAAGTTGCCAAGCAACGCTTTTCAAAGCTTCTCTTTGTGTACTGCACACCAACAACCGGAGAAGTGCGGCGAAAGCAAATAGAAACTTGCCGTTTTGATTACGGTGATGAGCCGTAACATCTTTCTTGGCGAAGGTGCTGTGCAACACTCTGCTGTTGCAACAAATAATTTCCCCGCACGTTCGATACCACATGACTGCTGTGGTGGAGGTGGAAATGGTAGTGGGCGTTTGACGTTCGATAATGAACAACCCAACTTTCTAATGTTAACAATAAAAATATTAATTCTTTGACGTCGACGCCCAGTTGAAATGCTGCACAGACAGAGCCGCAGCCTCTATTTAACTTCATAGTCTTCGCTGATTTCACCTTTTCCCAATTTGCCAATAACCRCACACAAATTATACTGTTTTGCAATCGCAATGCGTTTATCGCAGTGAATCTATTGTCYCTTCTGCGATCAATTCATCGACATAAAAATCTCAGTGCGACGTGCATACACGCATATATGCTGATGCAAGCTCCGTTCTCTAAGCCACTCTTCAACACAGATGTGAATCACTAATTCCATAGCTTAAGCATTTGAGCGCCGCACAGCGTTGCGCCATCACAAAGACGCTCTTGAATTACACATTTAAACGATTTGAGGTGCGGTCCCCACTGCGCCAAGCACGGAGAAAGCATTGCTTCCACTCCAGTGCAGCCGGCTTTATTCCGGCGTGGGTGAGGTAAACATGGAATACAACGAAAATAATTGGCACGGAATAGAATGAGAATGGAAACGACAMAATTTCTTTTACACGGCAGATCCAAGTTGTGGAAAATTGGGACATGACTTGACTGGTGCTCTTCGAAAATTATGAAGAATAGCAGACTTTTATAATTATGTTTGTAAAGCTTTTTGGCACGTTAAACATACCTATATACTCGTACCTAAATTATAGTTCAAAAAAATTTATTTTGCTTTTTCCTTTATCAAAAAACACAACCCTACAAGTGTTTACATACCCATTGAGCCACAAATGGGCCTTATTGCTAAACWAAATTCGGTTCGAAATCGTAGGATCTTCTTGGAACTTTTCAAGAGCCCATATTAGTTCTTGTACAAGCCGTTTTTTATATGCTTCCAATTTTAAGTTKTTCCATACGTCAGTTGCTGCGAACGGTGCCGAATCKACCCTSTTCGGTTTTTGGTATACTCTCAGCTACGGCTGTTATATTTGCTTTACTGCGTGATGGACGGTCGAKAGATCGTTTCGCCCACTTYAACTGATGAAAATATTAGGCTAGTGTTAAAGGGGTGGCAAGAGAGTTCGACACCACTCGCTAGTTCGTTCGAATGATTTTGGCTGATATTTCGGGTATGACACGCGTTCTTGTTCGACTTGTCCCAATAAAACCGAATTTTGTTTCAAGAAAAATATCRTAAATAAGTCTCTTTGGACTTGCCTGATCGCGCAAATTCCGATCCCACATTCATAGAGAACATCACCTGCAATCCATATTTCCTCCTTTACAATGTGTTGCAACCTGCAAGGGGCTCAGTCATGTTTTTCTTCGTTCAGTTGTGGCGGCGCGGCTGCGAGGAAAAAAAGGCAAATTAAGTCAAAGGTGTCCATGCATTCATTCATCTTAAAACTCCATAAACACTTCAGCGGTGCATTCAAAGAGAAATTAATGCATGCAACATGACACGTACGTCGTCGTTTTTCAGTGGCAAGTGTTCATCGTTTACGTTTTCATTGAAAAGAAAATTTTGTAAAATTCAATACCACGAATGTTAGAGTGTGTATGCAACATTAAGCCAATGACCAAATACTGTATGTAAAAATGTATTTTCATGCTAAGCACTATGCGCACACACTTCGGATGTATTTGTGATGAGGCAACTCTAGCTGGCTTTGCCCGCGCAAATGGTGGTCAGGGTCAAAAATTTCATTTCCTGGGCACGATGTCGCCATTTTTCATATTTTCCATGTATTGTATAATTAAAACCTCTTTGTTTGTTGCAACTCATGTTGCACTGTCATTCACAAAAGTCATTTGTCTGTTGTCCTTTAAAGTTTTCTCCAGCAATGTGTTCACCACGAATTGTTGTTATTTGAGATTTATTGCAACGGCATCGTTRGTGACTTCTGTGCGCTCAGTTGTTTGAAATATGAGGAAAACATTATTTCACTGCGAGTGCAGCATAAGCAGTCATCATGGTGTCAACAAAAATAGTTCAAAGTTGTTAAATTTTCGACGACGTATACTTTTCCCCGCWTTTTTGGCATTTMTTTCAGTATGGTKTGACATTTCATCATGGAAAGATATACGATCCAACAATARGTCAAAATGATTAAAATTTACTACYGAAATTTGGAGTCAATGCTCTCAACTTTAGGAACGCTACGTCCAATTTATGGTCGTCATAATCGAAATGTCAGACAACAATTGAGCGTCTGGTGAACAAATTTTAATCCGCAGACACAAATCAGTCTCCCACACGTCGTTCTCAAGCGTTGGCCATCTCTGTGACGTCGTTGTGGCGAGTTTTGCAAAAATATCTTGGCCTACATCCTTACAAGACCAAATTGACGCAAGAACTGAAGCCGCTTGACCACTAGCATCGTCGTATGTTCGTGAATTGGGCAGAGCAACAATTTGAAAATGATTCGGAGTTTCATCGAAAAATAAGTTTCAACGATAAGGCTCATTTCTGGCAGAATGGCTTCGTCAATAAGCAAAATATGCGTTATTGGTCAGGCAGCAATACAGACGTACTCCATGGGCACCATTGCATTCCGAAAAAATTACGGTTTGTTGCGGTTTATGAGCCGGTGGCGCCATTGGACCGTAGTTCYACGGTGATGATCAAGACTGGCACGTTACTGTGAATTGGAATCGCTACCGCTCAATGATAATCTAATATTTTTGGCCCGAATTAGATGATGAGTACTTGAACAATAGGTTCCAAAAGGRCTGCACCACAAGCCACACTGCGAAAGTCACAATCGATTTACTGAAAACTAAGTTTGTTGAACATGTTATCTCACGAAATGGACCAGTAAATTGGAAGCCTGGTTGTGCGTTTTGACTCCGTTAGACTATTTCCTGTGCGGCTACGTCAAGTCTATGGTCTATGTCAACAAGCCAGCGGCGATTCATAAACGAATACCGAACGTGAAATTGCAGCAGTATCCGCAGATTTATGCTTAAAATCGAAAATCTTTTAGTTCCGAAAAAAGTTAATTCTTTTATGCATAGATATGCTCTGAGCAGAGAGGGTCATACAGCACACAATTAGACATATCGCGTTAACTTGCCCATACGTGTTAATAACAAAGTCATAACTGTTTAATAATTTGTAAAGGGACTTCCTAGCTTCCTGTACTCAGAGCAATGGTGTTAAAAATGTTAAATTGAGGAGAATTCGGTAGTGACGGCTCGGCAAATGTGAGAGTTGTTTGTTCCAGGGGAGAATCGCTTGATGTGAATTTTGCTTAGTATTCTTGCCAAATTTGCAACTAGATAGGTAAATTAACATTTATGGTAAAATAGTCGCTTGAGCATAAMTTCTTTTAATTTGCGGGTTTCACTGACTTCAACGCAGTCTTTCCTTGAGCGAGATCGGTCGAAATATGGCAGTAAACTCGCAAGCGCACACTTTCGAAACAAATATTCAACGTACGCTTGCAGCAGCGTACGACTATTGCTCGATCTGATGCGGTATTAAGGCAACGGTGCATGCCTAACTGTGATTTGCGGCGCCAATTCAGGCATAACAATTTGCGCAATGAGCAAAACACGAAACTTTGATATTTTTGAGCGATTGCCGTTTCTTTCGTATTGCAACACCTTGAGTGGTGGTATTACTGTTGTTGAGTACGTTAGTTCACGTGCATTGCTGCCACACGTAGCCGCTTTGCTTTGGCGCCATCATGTGGCAACAAGCGCTGTGTTTTGTGTCGTTATGTCGGCAACTCAGAAAATCATCATCACAAATTCAAATTGACAGCTTAGTACACCGTACATATTGTACACATGTTTGCACAGTGGGTCGAATATAGAGTTTTCGGTTAATAATCTTGGCTTCGTCGATGAYGAAAGAGATCCGGGTTTTAGAACAATGYTTCTTTCTTTCAGTTTGAGCTACGTTAGAAGAACTCACAACCATATGCCATTCACAAAWSATTTTTGGCTTCARCAACGAGGGTCACAGATGAATGGCGCTTTCGGTGGCTACTCCACCGAACCGAGCCACGCCATCCACTTCGTGCTTCGCTTTGCCGTCGAAGCTAATTTGTGTCGATTTTAGTGGTTTAGGATGTAGGTGTGTTGCTGGGAGCAGTCACAGCGCAACTGCAACAGCCTTGGGCTGATGCATGCACGGCGTGACGCCCAGAAGTGTGTGCACTTGCGTTCGAATAACGGCAATCGTGGCTCTATGCGGTGGCGCACTTGCTGCTGCCGTCACTGCCAACACTCAGTGAAGGCTTGGCTTTACCTTGGTTGCCACCAACCTACTGTCTACGAGTATCTATATTTACTCGCCTTTTTTGTTTTTTTTGTTGCAAAATGTGATTAAAGCACGTGTTGCTGTGCCAAACGCTGGTGGCTGCAGTGGCTGCACAAATGCAATCGTGGTCGTATTCAACTTAAGTTTTAAAGTGTAATGCTGCAACACCTACCACAATGAGTTCCCACTTAAAAGTTTATGTGCAAATATTTGCCAGCAGCATGTAGCAGCAAAATATAACTTTCAATTGTCATGACAAATTGCCATCAAGATGCTCCCCCGACTTTGACGTGTTGCAATAAGCGCTGARTGAGCCGCATAGCGCCTCGTCGTTTCGAATTTGCTCATCAGGCCGCTTCCTATCAGGCGGTTGTGTYGTTTTGGTTGCCCCATGACCTCGCCGGTCATAACTTCTACGTTTTCTTCAGGTCTAGATTATCGTCAGCAAATATTGTGATTACAGCTGACTGGGGGACAACGCAGTGCAGTCAGTGGTGGGTGGCGAAGAAATTCAATTGAATGCAGCCACAGCGGAACACGCTCACCTATCATCTGTACCTTGGCGAGGGTTCATCCACGATATGGCTAATGGCTAAACCAAACCAAATTACCGTTTCAGTATAATTAAAAGCTCGGTTGGAGTGTCTACAGCTTTTAWGCGTCCAAAAAACTCCGACTTGTTGAGTTTCATGGCATCGTATACTTATTTTATCGGGAGTGATGTATGGAAAAGAAGAAACGCCTGGCGCGCTGTKGTTAACTCGGCTATAATCGCGTAAGCGGTGACTACGCCAATCAAGAAGAAGAAGATGTATGGATATTACACCATTTTGAGTTTGTATGTCACTGATAGGAGCGCGTATTCCCTTATTCTGATCAGTGTTAGGTGAGAGTTAGTTTCTGAGTCAAGTCCTGAACCATTAAATTACATGAATGGTTGACGTTTAGCTGCTGGCACACTTTGAAAAAAATTACTTTATGGAACTAAGCGATGAAAGACGCTCATCTTAATGTTACCGGCTATAACATCGGAAACTGATTTGAGGCTTCCTCAATTAATGCGCCATCGGAAGCAATATTCTCGAMACTTCGGGCACTTCTTTGTCTCACTGACACGTTAACATTTTGTACTGTGCTTGTAGATTCGAATTTTTCCACTAGATGCTCAAATGTTAATCCGACAGTTCGATTATGACGACCATAAATTGAACGTAGCGCTCTTAAAGTTGAGGCTACTGACTCCGAGTTTCGGTAATAAATTTTGATAAATTCGACTAGTTGTTGGATCGTATATCTTTTCATGACGAAATCGCAAAGYTTAGCGAAAAGAAATGTCAAAAGAGCGGTAAAAAATATGGCGTTTGCCGTCCCCATCGGTCTATTTTTGGCGATAATAAAGATTTATAATAAAATACGGTGCAACACTTTTTTATCTCTTATAAGTGGCAAGCATGTTCAATCAAATTGATTTCTTGCGTATTCGAAATAACACAACGCTGCGCTGCTGGAAAAATGTATGTGACAGTTTATYTACCTTCGCAGAGTTTCACCAATTTGAAGATAATTATCAATTTTATAATGTCGCTTTAGTGCTGTGCGCCGTGTGTGCCCTTTCTACTGCAGCGTGGTTACAAAAGAACTACATATGTATACAGCTAAACGTGTTAGTATTAGAATATAAAGAAAGTTGACAACTCACGATCGCGCATTATTACCGCCAAGTGGCCTTTGTAGTTGCGCGGACCACGAACGTGACATTTTGATGCGATTATGTCAGCTATTGTGTTTGCCTGTGCTTACTGTTGTTGTTAATGATATTGCTCTTAATAGTGCTGTTAACCCGCTAGGTTTCGAATGTCATTCTCACATAAGCTCGTATAAAGAAACGCTTGCACATGCATACAGGGTCATTACACTGTTCTTCAAGTAATAAAATACTACGAGTACACCCTATTATCCAGATCAGTAATTTCTGTAACCCAAAAACATACAATATTCATGGTGTTGTGCCTAAAGCGTATTGCTTTTCTGTAATGCACTTGCAATAAAAGAAAAACAACTCAGATTAAATTCAGTTCCAAATTTGTTTATTCTTTAGTTTCGAGTTGGGTTCTTTTTACTGTGTTCTTATGTTTATACAAATGTTTAGTGAAATACTTTTAACTTTCCTTTGGTTGAGTCGACTTGTCAACTTGTCAGATTCGTCAATGTCAGCGCTAGCTTCAAAGAGTTTCAGTGTTACTGTTGCCTCTTTAGTATGTCTATGTTGACATTTCATGGTTACTGCTTCACTCGGTCAAATTTGTTCGCCACTTAGGAGTTTCAAGTGACACCCACAAAGGTGTTAAGAAGACCAAAATTTCGGACTTATCAACACACAAAAAATGGTTTTGATCTCGGACAAACATTTAACATTTTCGGGTGCATTACAATCACTTGATACCCGTATGTTTGTATTATATAACCACGTACACAGACATACATATATAAATGTGTGTACACAAGTGCTGACATTACTCACAACGAATATCATAGTTTATTTGCTTCAAATTACTTTGGTATGCATTTGATAACGCCTCTCATAGACAAGGTAAAGTCTCGGTTTGTTTCTCTCTCATATCGTTTTACTATCTTTAAAAACTAATCAAATAAATAAATATTGCTGTATTTTACCCATAAGATATTTGTAATTATAATTAKGTATATAAATGACTTGAGTTGAGACGAGACGAATTGAATTCCGGGTGACTGTCTGTCCGTCCATCCGCGCAAATGATAACTGTAAGTTTCTTGTTGAAACTTAATGCAATGAATTAGAGTTCTTCTTCCTCTTTATTGGTGTAGTCGCATCRTTCATWTCTCTTTTCGCAATTTGGCGCCAATTCGAGATACCAAGTGTAGTCAGGTCCTTTTCCACCTGATTTCTCCAACGGAGTGGTGGTCTTCCTCTTCTTCTGCTTCCTACAATGTCATCGTATATCTCGTTCGTTCGTATATATCGYCCATCGAATGCGATATTCGTCGTCGTCAATGCGCAAASGACCATAAATCTTCCGCAGAACCTTTCTCTCGAAAACCAGTGACGAAAGTTCTCTGAGCGTCATTCACTTGGAAACGATTTTTTTACATATGTCTGAAGCAGCAGACAACTTCCGGTCTTAAATCAAGAATCCTCAGTCTAGCCTAAGAACATCCTTTTGAAAGAGAGCTAAAGTTATAAGGCGAACCGTCCCTCCCCAGGATTGTGCGCTGGTTATAGGGAAAATGTACTCTATTTTCAAATCGATACAAACTTAAATTCTTATTACCATTTGATTGGTCAAATATTAAAACATGTCAAACAAATTTAGACAATTCGGAAGTCGAAAATATCAAATAACCTTGGAAATTCTGAAAAGAATGGAGTAAGAACGTTTACGTAACCCGGCAATTGAAATTGAATATTTCGTACATAGCAACAACTTRACGTGACCTTGCATTGCCAAAGAACGGGCAATCAATCCAAAAAAATATTTTTGCGTTCACTGCATTTCGTGGAATCACACACACCTTGCTGTCTTGCTGTCTAGGGTGTTGTACGTGTATGTGGAAAATGAATGCCACACCTATTACTTCACGACAAGAACGCGGGTAGGAGGAAAATCGCGTATTAGCRTGATTAAATGTGGATATTGCTATTATTATACATATATCCTATATCGTAATATGGAATGAGTAATATTCTTTTCGCACCATTAGAATTTAACTAGATCAGCCAAGCCGAAGTACTTYATACTCCATTATTGAAATATTCTAAAATGAAATAAAATTGGACGTTGGCTAGAAAAAGTGAAAATGTTCATTTTTCGAAAAATTGGCAACAAAACATAGGCGTGATGACAGTGCCTTGACTGACTTGCTGTATTGCGTGCGAGCGGCTATATGGCGTTCCAAATACCAAAACGAATGAACATGACGCATCGGCTCGGCTATTTCGGTCCATATTATTTCCTGTTCTTGTTCTTTATTGTAATCGTCGCTTCAGTGTACATATCTATGTATGTATATATAATATATGTTTTTATTGTTTTTATTTCTACGCAAATTATTTTTTGTATGTACCAACGACACACATCCAAAATACGCATCTCTATGCGAGTACACTAGGGTAGTCGTTATTTCGTTAATTGATTGCTTTTTTGCAAACGCCTGCTGAAGTTTCATTGATGGGGGATCCACAGGATCCAACTTAAACAAGCTTATTATTTTCACTTTTAACCGTATCTAAATCATTTYACTTTCCATATTTAAGGGGTTACATGGGTTTCCTTGGTTCCAAAACAATTTTTTTCTCATATAAAAAATGAAATATTTTTCTGGAATTTTTTATTTTTGCAAACATACATTATTAATAAAGATATTTTGAAACTTTTGGAAACAAATATTTGAAACACGCCGATTGCGACGCCATTTCCGGCGACGCCTCGGAAAAAAGATGCGCCGGCGTTGGCAGGATAACTCGAATCATCTAAACTGAACTAAAAATACGTGTTTAATTAAAACCTTAACTTAGAACTTGGACAAAGAAAAAAACCGGAAAATTGTATTTTTGGTAAACATTAAAAAAAGAATGAAAATTGCAGTGAAAATGAGAATCGGTTGAGTACTTCTTGACAAATCTTGCCAACCGACTTCAAAAACACAGTTTCGAGAAAAACGAGTTTAAAGACGGCGCACTTAGCCTAGCTAGCCTCGAGCGCAGTCAACGAAGGCTCTATCTCCGAAACTATTACTGGGATCAACTTGAAAATTTAGGACAATATACTGAGGATGTTGTAGACCATAAAAAATCGATKTTTTTAATCCACTAAATCCATGTAACCCCTTAGATACAATTAGAGGAGGTCTGGAATTTCTTGATATTATGCATTCATTTTTTTCTCAAAAGCAAAAAATTCCACAATTTCGAAAAAATTATATTCTAATACAAAATTTTCCGCTTCACAGGGAGTGTTTTTAAAATATTTTCTTAAAATAAGTTATAAATAAAATGTACTGAGCATTCGTAAAATTATTCTCTTAATTTTGTGTGGCTCATCCATGTGGTAGGATTTTATTGAGTCTCAAAATAAAAATGAAATCAACTTGAAAAAAATGGGGACACCTTAATGTATGCAGATTTTTAATGACTTGTGCTCTTCAGTAGAATAAAATTTTGGGAAATGTGATTGGGAGTGTTCGCAGATGCCAGATGATGTGAATTGATTTGCTGAAAATAGCACCTCAAAACTATATTATAACCTCAATGCTTAATAAATAATGGCTAGAACCCAACTTGGTAAAATACTAACCCTAAATACTGCATACTAACTAGACCAATATAATTAAAACATGCTTTTATTTTGGCCACAATTTTAGTGCCTATGGCAAAAAAAAACAACTTTGATTTGTGTAACATGTGCCAAAGGTATAAAAGGCAGAGGGCAAATTTAATGAGCACGTGGTTGAAACCATTAACTGTTGAAAGAATCTTTGAAGGTTTTGCTTAAATTTCGGTCATCTTCCGAATAATTTTGAATCAATTGTGTTTATTTCTTTATCCAATCCATTAATTTCGATCTTCGTGTGTGTGTGTTTGCCAAATATCAGTTTGTTCAATCTTTTATTTCCGACATTTGACAATACATTATCTGTATGCTTATAATCACAATGTATTATGTATATATTTAAGATATGTGATTGAATGTTATGTTTGTATACACAAATGACGGGGCTAAATGCGCGATCATGGAGTTGAAGAGGTCAAAAAGTGATTACATAATGTTATTGTTAGGAAACCGAAATGAGCAAAGGTGTGCAACGAAAGCTGTAGGAAGGTGGGCGTTTAGYTGTTGCAACCATCAGATTAGATTAGTTGATTAATGTGCAAGCAACAGTTGTTGAAGAAAACTTACGCACATCCACGGAAATACAAGACACTCACTTGGATACTTATGTATGTACGAGTACATATATACAATAAATGATTGCACTGAAAAGCAGTTGCAGACGCCAATGCCCCAAAACATTCATGTTAGGGAATTGATGTACATACGTACCTACGTATGGTCGAAGTAAGGGGGTTTCCAATAAGAGCGTGCAAAAAAATAAATAAATAAATAAAACAAAAACCGTTTGGGATATCAATGAAATTCTTTACTCCTGTGAAAGTGCATTCGATGACAATATGTATAGAACTCGATTTCTTTTGTTTGGCCACCACGGGCACACTTGCAGAAGTTCTGGACTGAACGCTGAACCCAWTTTTCGACGGTTTTCAAGCATAAATCGGGTCGATATTGCTGCAATTTCACGTTCGATAATTGTAAGAAATTCACCAGACGTCGCTGGTTTGTTAACATCGACCAAAGACTTAACGTAGCCTCACAGGAAATAGTCTAACGGCGTCAAGTCGCACGACCAAGGCGGCGAATTGACTATGCCATTTCGTGAGATCGTACGTTCACCAAATTTATTTTTCAATAAATCGATTGTGACTTTGGCTGAGTGGCTTTTGGCGCCGTCCTGTTGGAACCACATATTGTCCAAGTCCATATCATCCAATTCTGGCCAAAAGTATTCTGTTATCATTGAGCGGTAGCGATTCCCATTCAYAGTAACGTGCCAGTCTTGATCATCACCGAAGAAGTACGGCCCAATGGCGCCGCCGGCTCATAAACCGCAACAAACCGTAATTTTTCATGCCAGAAATGAGCCTTATYGCTGAAGATAACTTTTCTTTGAAAATCCGAATCATTTTCAAGTTGTTGCTCAGCCCAACTTGCGACCATACGAGGATTCTGGTGGTCAAGCGGCTTTAGTTCTTGCGTTAATTAGATCTTGTTAGGATGTAAGCCAAAATCTTTTCACAAAATTCGCCAGAACGACTTCACAACACTTGAGAAGGACGTGTGAAAGACTGATTTGGGTCTTCCTCAATTGACGCTCCAGCGGCAGCAATATTCTCGACACTTCGGGCACCTCTTTGTCTCAYTGATACGGGAATATTTTGGACTGTGCCTTGGATTAAATTTTTTTCACTAGACGCTCAGTTGTTGATCTGCAGGAMGATTAYGACGACCATAAATTGGACGTAGCGCTCTTAAAGTTGAGGCCACTGACTCCGAATTTCGGTGGTAAATTTTAATAATTTTGACTCGTTGTTGGATCGKATATCTTTCCTATCTGAAGTGGCAAACMTTAYTGAAGAGAAATGTGAAAAGAACGGGGTAAATATGGCGTCGTTTGCCTTCCCTATCGGTCTACTTGTTGTAGCGTCCATAAAAAGCCCTGTATAATTGGATTTAGTATTTTTCCTTTATACACAAGCATAAATGTCATTCATAGCAGTATTGGTATTTAGTTGATTAGACAATTGCAAGTGATGTGTCTTAGATTTTTAAAATAGTTGGCCACATTTTTCTAAATTCTAAATAGTAATAGCATTATTATCATATTAATTTGAAACAACCTGCATTTAATTTTAGGTGTTATACCATGAAATCGTATCACATGCACGAGTGGTAAGCGCCTGCATTCGCTCGGCAACAGAGGAACATCAAGGGCAGGTGCTACTGCAACAACAGCAAGAAGAGGAACARCAGCTGCAATCSATCGATAGCGGCAGCACAACAATCGCAGACCAAACAAATTCATCACTCACATCCAACGAAGAGACAACTTTGCCAATAGCAACAGCCACTGAGCAGAGCAAAGACGAATTGAGCGGAGCGAGGAGTAGTAGCGGTATTGAAACTATCAAAAAGTCCTCGTGCTCGCCTGAGCCGTCGTTCATCCGATCGAATACGGCATCACCGGAAAGAGCAACAGACACTGAGATCACTGAAGATAGTTTGGAGCGTTTGCAGAACCGTTATCATTTATTATATTTGAAGGCGTTTGAGGTACAGCTTTGGTTGGACGGATTGTTGCGCAAGAAAAGTTCGAATACGGTAAGTTTGTTAAATAYTAAGTTTACGTATGTTGCACGGCTGTCAGTAAGTTACTAAGCACAAGCTATCAGGTTAAATAAAACTGATTTCGAAATTATGACGACTGAATGGAATTACCAAGTTCACATATAGTTTCAACACATAAACATTTTCCAGGAATAATTTAGTTGAAATTGCATTCATTCTTGTGTTTGTTAAGCTCAGTGCACACGAAATACTGTGCCCCAATCGTCTCTCCACACAAGTGTAATATAAATATGTAGTCTTATGTAAATTCGTCAAAGTCAATCATTTTTTAGTAAAAGCTAAAATGCTTTGTGGCTTATATATTTGTATAGTATATGTATGTATGTATCCAGTGCTCCACTTTGTCGATTACAGCTGTCGGTGCCTTAACTAACAGGTTTGCAGCGCACGCCACAACGAGCAAGCGCTTTTGGGATAGGTGTTATTTTCACTATCTCTCTGTGCTAAATGTAGAAATGGTTTTAGAATCGACGCTTCACATTTCATTCGCCATTTGACGGCCGTCGTTCTACTTAAATGGCCAGATGCTTGGCTAAATTCATATATATATGTATATATATACATACATGGTATGCATATAGATATATGTGTGGTATCAATCAAACCACATCACATTGAATTCACAACTTTCAAACCACAGGCATTTTAGCTTGACCGAAACTTTCACAGTTTTATATGGCTTTACACTTTGCTGCTTCAAGAGTAAAAGTTAGTTAACGCTACCTGAGCCCGCTATGTATCCGTGTGTATAGCTGAAATATTTTCTTCAAACCGCTAAATGTCAGTCTTAGGGAAGACTCCACTCAGATTAAATGTCATTTACATGTTAAATCAAATCGATCACCAATAGCGAACGCTGAGCAATGACCTTAACCGCTATTTGGCCGGTGCTCAATCTAGTGCATTTGGAGGCTCAGACGGCTGCGACTGCTACCGTTCATCAAGTTAAAGTYAAAGTAAAAGTTCAAACGCTAACAGTGCTACGTGTTAGGTGTCGASCTCTAGATTGGCGCTTGTCGGTTGTTGGTGGCGTTAATTGAGCCCTGTCAAATTGGCAACTCGTGGCATCGATGGTCTCGCTCGTCACCGTATCCATTGAGTGTTGAACATGAATTGAACGTATGGAACGAGATCGTCACGGCCTTAAATCTCGACTTATATGACAAGAGCAGATAATTATAGGCGAAACAAGCTATGCAACTGTAAAACAAAGATAGTGCAAAAAATCGCATTAAAATAACAGGTTGTTCATTAAGTTTTGTCGTTTTATAAGAAAAACACAATTTTATGATTCAAAATAMACTTTATTATTCAGTATAATCTCCCTGAACATTAATACACTTGCTCCAACGATTCTCCAATCTGTGGATCCCATCCCTGAAGTGAGAATCCGGAAAGTCTGCAAAATACGCTTCAACAGCCTTATGACTTCTTCATTTGATGGAAAACTCTTGCTAAGCATACATTTTTTGAGTTCTGGAAACAAAAGGAAGTCTAGAATACGGTGGATGCACCAACAAATCGAACTTAAGCTCATGGATTTTAGCCACTGTCAAATTGCTCTTGCGACACGGTGCATTGTCTTGATGAAAATTCCTCTCGCTTCCTTAAAAACTGATGTCATAACCTTCTTGGCCGATTACCGGACACGAACTTGTTCATACCACTCTTTAGCCTCTTGTTTTGATTCAGGATCGTGGTGATAGACCTAAGTTCATTCATAGTRAAGAATCGACGCACAATTTCACTTAAAATATGGCTCACACTGCCTAATAAGATGTGTAGAGCCTCTACTWAATCTATCTCASTCAATCGACGAGCTTCCAAAACCATATGCTGTATTTTGGCTATGATTTCTGCTGTTGATGCGACCACGTTTAAATTCAGCATKCCATCTATCTACTGTTCTAATTGTAGGTGAACAATCTTTRTACACTTTTTACATTCGTTCGTGAACTCTGAACTATTTTCCAGAATACTTAGGTCTTTCTTTAAATATCGTATCATCTGTCTGTCTTCTAATATTGATTTTTTTACATTTTCACCCACGATTCTTCGCATTACCTTTATATTTCATAGCATTATATATCATTGTGGAGCTTTATCACTATATTGATCCGGCCCTTTTGTAAGTTCTATCTTGTTTCCTTAGCTTCACCAATCAAKTCATGCTTCTCGAAAATGTAGATCACTAGGGTTTCGAAAAGCTTTCGTCAAAAAATTATTAAAATGATTAAATTCCTTAATTACACTGACTTATCGCAATTATCCAATTCCTTTTTTAATTTATCGACCCTTAACGACAAGCTCTACCATACTAGTGAAAAGCTCGTCATAGAAAATACAATCGAAGAAAAAGTAATTGGATTTCTTGGTTTTAATAATTTTAAGTGTGTATTCTTCCAAAATAAACACGCTTGTTGAATTAGCAAGTCCTTGCATACTAAGAAAGCTCTCTAAATATAAGACTCTTTTGCAATACTATTTTCATGAACACAACTATATGTACATATGTATGTATCATTAGTACAATTATCATGTGAAATCCCAATGTTTTAGGTCGAAATATTCAWATTATAAGTTTTCAAGGTGAATGTAATTAAATAGCTGATCTTACGAAACTTCCAAAATTCAAACTTCTCATTTTCTGGGTGATGAGCACGAGAAAATAGTGTGCATGGCCATTGGTTTGCCTTGAATATTGAAAAAAGCATCTCACAAGTATATAATTATATATAGTATATATATGAAGTAAGTTTGTCCATCATTTCTGTTAGCTGGCCATTAATTTTCGTGTAAAGGCATGCGTGAATAATTGTATAGTATGAGAGCTGTTTTGTAAGTGTTGAGAGGTGGCATCCCTAATGCGATCTGAATACAGTTATATTGTTTTAGAGCCAGAAATAAGTTGATTTGTCATAATACAAATATTTCAACTAACCTCGAAGCCTCTGTATTGTTCATTTCTACTATTACACTTAGTTAATAAAACTAACTGAATGCTGAAGATCTCGCCACATAGAARTGTATCAGTGGATATACTACTGTAGAAGTATGCCCCTATTCTGGTTTATGCGCTTTGTTGTAACCAATTCATAAGCATTTGGACCGCCCAATAAACAAAATTTCACTTATTACAAAGCAATAAAATAATTAAAGTACAAAAGTGTTTATATATCTTGCRTACAAATGTACCTAATATGGATCAAGGTAAAATTTTGCCTGCTCCATTACTTTTAAAAAACATGAAAAGGAAATACAAATACATACCCGTACCATACTCTAGGTATATGTTCCTTAATATATAATGGAAGTACCAAAGAGTAAACTAAACATTAGCGTAGTTGTCTAAACTATCAATTTTTTGTTTCAAATTATTGACGAATTTTTCGTACTTTCCAGAGCATCGTTAACGCCGCCGATTATATTGATGACAACGATAATGTAAATTGCCATTCATCCGCCTGTGAAGAAGACGAGACAGCTGCAACAGAGGACGACCTAAATATACTCGGTTCGGGAATCGAAAGCGATCTCACACATAACTCTTCCTCGTTTGGGGAGCTGCGGGATTGYATTGATTTGGTTGAAGAGGGAAATCACGGCGCCGAAAAGGTAAATTACCCCACTACTTAGACAMCAAATGCGATTTTCGCGGGTTTTTTCTATGTGTCAAAAATTTGTTTGGCTGCCGCTTGTTCTTAGCAGCATTTGCATGGATTGTTTTCAGCTTTGCTAAATGTTTCCATAAATTAGGTGTCTATAAGAAACTAGTGTACGCATATCGCATGTTACATATAATAAAAATCTAGACATTAATTTTGACCGAATAAGAGCACGCCGTTAAGTTCTAGCAACGGTCATACCATTACAAATTTTGCTCAAAAGTTAAAACCTATGAGATTTTATCATTTCACAATCAAATATTGACATATGACAACTTTAAAATTGAAACATTGTTAACGGTAAATAATAATATATTATATCTGAAGAAGTTGTTGTATTATGCGTTAATCGTATAAGCTAAAATTTTAAATTTTTGACCTTTGATGGTACATCCGCCACCCAGCTGGCTCCAAAACAAATTTCTTGAAAAAACTYTTTCTGCTTATTTCATTTACCTCAAACGTAAAATTAACATTACCAAACAGGGTGACTGCGAMGACGGTGACGACGAAGGMGAAGAMGAGGACGACGACGAAGTTTCGTTTGGCCGTTCCCGCTTTGGCAAGCCGCCACGGGGCTATAGTACAGTATTGGTTACATTCGAGAAACGTGGCAGCCTTGGTGGTCCAACACGACCAACAACGCTCACTGATTTCGAGGCTGACTCTGAGAGCAGCGACTGGGAGACAACCGCGCAACAGGTGGTCACTCAGAAGTCAGACCCAAGCCATCTGCAGTTATTCAACGAAGAAATTGCAAACAATTCAAATCAAATCGTCACACCGCTAATCGATGACGCAGGCAGCAAGGTCACTCAATTACCATTTGATATTCACACCTCGTCCAGTGCAACATWCGACACTTACCTGCAGCAAGATGACATCGACGGTTTGATTGCAAATAAACAGCATGAAAGCGCGTCAGTCCGCGCATCACCAATTTCRATGAAAACGAAAACGAATATGCTTAACGMAGATTATGAAAATCGCAARCTAGTCTCAATGAGCGCGTCAACAGTGGCCGCCACAACCACCGCCAACACTGCCAATGAAACTAATGCCAACTCCGCGGGCACACAGCCTCCGCAGAAACTTCAAACACTACACAATAACACACCGATCGGTCTGCCGATCAAACAAAAGAGCATCGCAATCATATCGCCGAATAGTCACAACAATAAATCGCCGACCGTCTTGCGCAAGCGACATTCACAGCATCACACCGACATCTCAAAGTTTAATCGATCAAATCGKAAATCGAAAAATTGTGCCGTTTTCTACTTCAAACATCTGGATACGGACAACGAAACAAACTGCAGCAGCGTGGGTGACGCCGCTGATTTTAACACCACAGCAGATGGTCTATCCTCGTCTAATTCACAAACAAGCGAAGTAAGTACCACTAAAAATGAGTGGTGTTGGTTATGGTAATGCATATATGGTGGCATATATGATGGTATTAAAAATAGGTTAATGTCCAGCTTAGCCAACGTGGGTCTGAATCACTACACACAAATTTATAAGATTTCACGTTTATACGTTTCTGGTAAACTCCTCTTCTTCTTTTGCTGGAGATTTTCTTAATTGGAGATTCCTTGCGAAGCCAGGTCCTTCTCCATCTGGTCTTTCCAACGGAGTGGAGGCCTTCCTTTTTCTCTGCTCCCCCGTCTGGTACTGAGTCGAAAACTTTCAGACCTGGAGTGTTTTCATCCAATCGGACAACATTTCATGCAAATTGAAGATTCCTTGCGAAGCCAGATCCTTCTGCATCTGATCTTTTCAACGGAGTGGAAGTTTTCCTCTTCCTCTGCATCCTCCGGCAGATACTGCACCGATTACTCTCAGAACAGCAGTGTTTTTATCCATTTGGTTGATGTGACCTAGCCGATTTCGTTTAATTCGCTGAACTATGTCAATTACGTGGTATATCTCGCACAGCTCATTGTTCCATCGCCTGCGGTATTCGACGTAGCCAATGCCCAAAGAACCATAAATCTTCCGCAGAACCTTTTTCTCGAAATCTCGTAACGTGGACTCATCAGATGATCCATGACTCTGAACCATATAGCAGGACGTGAATAATGAATAACTTATAGAGTTTGGCTTTTGTGAGTCGAGGGAGAACTTTACTTCTCAATTGCCTACTTAGTCCGGAGTAGCATCTGTTGGCAAAAGTTATTTTGCCTTGGATTTTCAAGCTGACATTGTTGTCGCTGTTAATAGCGGTTCCAAGACTTACGATCTGGTACACTCAGTCAATAATAAAAGTTCAATACATATTCTCAGTTAGAGGCAGCTATAGAAGGTCTTAGTATGCCAGTAAATGTAGTGAACAGTTCGTATGGAGAATCTCGATAGAATACTGATTACTTAGTTTTAATTGTGGTCTCTACGCCTTGCAATAGACAAAGGTTATGCAGGCGCGATGAAAGTATAATCGGGATTATAATTTTTTCGTGAATCGTTACATTTACCTGTTTGAGAAGTGAGTGGTATATGAAGTGTTTGTCAAGGCGATCAACTCGGCAAAGCCTCTCACATGGGAAGTGCTAAATCTTTAAGATGAGTATGTGAAATTTCGCGACCAATATGAACAACTTTGCTCTGGCGCCGTTCGTAACAAAATACTATCGTAATTATATTGTATTGTTTCTTCTCTTTGCTGTTTTTCGCCTGTTTCATGTTATGTTACTGAATGCATGCAGCACTCATAACATACASAASCTACTAATATGCATATGTCTGTAAAATATTTAACATATATTCTATAAGTCGCTGTGTTGTTTACGTGTATATGTCACTTATACTTGTGCTTGCTAATATACATTTGCCAGTCTCTTAGTTAACATACTCACGTCATTGTTTCCACTTATTTAGCATCATTTGTTGAAATCGGCTGACGCGTCATCWGATGACGACGGTGGCTGGYTGTACTCGTCTGTCTTACCGCCACAAAGCGAAGAGGGCGCTGGCGCATGCGATGGTGTAGAAATCGACGAAAAAGGTAACATCTGCATCACAACCATAGTCATTGATGGCATGCAGTCGTCCGCTGTAACATCTAGCACAGCATTAACTACAACACCAACAGCGAACCGCGTCATTAATGACGACTCAGATAAAGAAAATAAGGAAGCACGCGCTGCCACACTAACCACCTTACCATTGACGAATGTTTGCGCACAATCTTGCGACATAAGCACGGTGCCGTCGTCACAAATTTGCACACAAATCGCACACGCCGAAATACAATTGACCCCAGTATCCACAACTTCGACAGCGGAAACGGCACTGTCTGCAGGTCGATTTAAAGTGAAAAACTTCGCTGCCAGTGGTAGCAGCAGCAGCTACAGCACCAGAAGTAGTAGCTGTTCGTCGAACGATCTACTCACCGAGACGACATCGGCCACTAATACAACGCAAATCACTCAAATGCATTTCCAGCGCGTGCATCGCACCGAAATGGAATTGCAAATCGACGCCAACGGTAATAAATCCAGGCATGTGACCGCCGATGTTGTGAGCAGCGCTGTGACMACCAATAATTCCCATAACAATAACAACAACGGTGATGTTGATAAGTGCAATGCAAACAACAACAACAACGCCACCAAGAGGGACGACAATGCAAATCATAAGGCTAATAATAATCAGAGTGTTGTATTGCACAAACCGCAGATGCCCCAACAAGCGCTTACTTCAAGTGGAAAKAATCAAAAGGTGAGTGGCGCTGTTGAAAACTTCGATTTGACTAAGACAGTAAAGGGTTCTACATATTTTAAATATTAGTTAAAACAACAACATACAAAATATACACTTATAATGAAACATAACTTTGTTTTGTCTCATTTCAGAGCGAAATGTCTTATTCCGTACGCTGGCACCCTAAAACTGTCATGGATCCAACCAATAAAACTGCAAAGCAATGTCAACAAATGCAGAAAATAGAAAGTAAGACAGTTCTTTTGCCTCCGCGTTCGCCATTTAAATCGGAAAAATCACTRCCGTCAACAGCACGAAGCGACAACTTCAGCCCACCTAATGTGACAAAGGTATATAAAATAACTGTTCATTTCTAACCTCTAACAATCATACCGTAAACATGTACAAAAGCAATTCTCCCWTTACGTATCGAAGAAGTGGCCCTTATGTTTTTATGTAGAACGAAGCAGATCGTTTATACTCGTTGAAATTTTTTGRCGAATACGATATCTTRMACTAAGCAATGTTGYACATATTTAAAAGTAACTCCTGGTGGGATCCACATTTGTATTTAACATCGATCAAATAAGCAGCATATAATTTGCACGAGAACTTTAATGATGAGTTTTTTGTATTTGCATGAAATGCGTCCATTCATAAGTAATACAAAGGTACAAACTTTATTGAATGGCCAGCGCAATGAGGATTTAGAAAGGGTGATCCATTTCGAGGTTACCTACTTTTTTTTAAAGAAAAAAAAAATACACAAAAACTTAAAATTTATTAAATTTATCGCGAATGTTTATTATCTTTCGACTGCTCATTCTTTGGCATTTATTTTTTGAAGATTATCTCTTTCAAATGTTCGCTGCAGCAACGTTTCAGTTAGTCCAATTTCGATGACTCTTTCGAGCATTTCGACTGCCAACCGCCGAATGACACACGCTTGTCCGTGCGGACTTTCGGCTTTACCAATCCCCACAGGAAAAAGTCTAACGTTATGATATCACACGATCTTGGTGGYCAACCGACTGCCCCAAAACGTGAAATTATCTGCTCACCGAAGTGTTCTTTTAATAAATCCATTGATTGATGCAATATGTGAGAAGTGGCGCCGTTTTGTTGAAACCAAATGTCGCCGAGATTACGAGATTCAATTCTAGACAACAAATAGTTATAATTATCATGGCGCGATAACGGTCGCCATTGACAGTTTCGTTCTCACCAGCACCMTTTACGAAGAAATGTGGGCCTGGACCGATGTTTCMACCGACCCACAAACTACACCAAACYATTATTTTTCGGGATGAAATGACAGTTCTTAAATCTYTTAATGTTGCTCTTCGTCCAAAATGCGACAATTTTGCTTGTTTACATACCCATTGACCYAGAARTGAGTCTCATYGCWGAACAAAATTTGACTCGAAAASGTCTGATCTTCTTGGACCTTTCMAGAGCTCATAGAGCGAAGCRATGTCGTTTGAGAAGGTCGAGCGGCTTAATTCTTCCACAAGCTGTACGCTTTCAATTTAAGAACTCGACGTAAAAGTCGCCAAGCTGTTCCATACGTTAGTCCAAGTTGCTGCGAACGGCGGCGAATCGACTCTCCAAAAAAAAAAAAAAAAGTATCTCTACTTGGGTCACCCGTTTGCACTCCCACACACTTCCGAGGTACGATACATTCACTTTACTACAGCCAGAGAAGCAAAAACATATTATTACTAATGTTTTAAAAACAATATATCCATGCCACATACATATATGTACTTACATATGAACCCACTAGATGCATATTATTGCAYTMTCSYAGGCACGCATTGCGTGAGGCGTCTAAGCTCTGTGCCAAYAGCCGCCAATGGACTTGACCAGCCTTGAAAACGTGCTTGCGCTCAGGTGCCAAGCCCACAACCACGCACGATAACAAGAAAGCCCACCGGGGGCTGAATATATAACATCTACATTTCATGTGCGTACGCATATATGTACCTATATGTCTAAATATGTGCATATTGAACTGTGTATATACATATGTTGCACTTGCCTGTGGCAGAGCTGATTTATATGAGACAGCTTTTCAACTAGCAACTTTGCACGTACCCTAGCGAAACATGAATTTGTTGAACTGAATTTGCATTGCGATTAGTTCCAACACAAAAGGAGCGAATGCGAATATGCATGAGTATATACTATATGGGTACATAGTCTTTGTGTATAGTTGGGTAAGTGAAATTATCTTGTTTTTTCTGGAAGTGCGATAATGATACGCCAGTGTTGAGTTTTAATCACAAGGTGAGATAAGCAAACTTTTAGGCTATGATGTTACCTTTGTTATCTGCTTGACGTCCATATATATGAAGGTACATATGGATGAGGTAGATACTCACAATTTAATTAAATTTKAAAAGTAACTTCGTAGAGACATAAGGGTTCTTCAAGGGGAATCAAGGTGTTACAGTTTTATTTACTGCTGGCGCAATGGCATTTGCTACCTACATACACACATATGTATGTTTATATAGTAATCAAAAAGTMTTTTCGTATTTCTAAAATTGAAACGTAAGAAAAGAATTGAAAAATAAGAAAAGAGTTTTCGACTACGCAATAAAATAGGTTGTCAAAAAAGTCTTGCGGTATTTTTTAATTTATTTTTATTTTATTTTATA
>NW_017537397.1:30475-54503 GCF_001853355.1 Bactrocera latifrons | reverse complement strand
TAGTAGTACTATAAAATATGCCGTATTTTCTCTTTATTTTGCTCCATCTTTGCGACGCTATAACTCACGAACGACTTAAAAGAAACGACAATCAATCAAACACGTGTTAGCGCGTGAAATTAGCTTTCCAAAGAGGTAATAGCATGACCCGATGCGACGAATAAAACTAAAACTACGCCCTCTCAGCGCCAACTAGCGAAAATACCGCAAGACATTTTTGACAAATAATATTACTAGTAAGCTTTCGATTGAACAATTTTCAAAACTGTATGTGAAATACGTTTTGTGTTTCCTTTTCTAATGATATGTATGTCGTAAAATTGAAACCTGAAAAACACTGTWCAAATATTTGGAATTATTCACGCCACTTGCACATGCAACATTCATTTTAACTAAACGTGATACGTGTAATGGAGTAAGCTAGATTTTCAGATGCCAATCAATCTTACAATGCCTTAAACAAACCGTTTATTTCTAATATAAAAGACATTAAATATAGCCTCATTTAGTCCGGTTATATTCAAATTTTAGCTCATTTAAAATCCATAAGCCATTGCTCAATGCGCACAACTATGAAAAGGCAGATAAAATCACAACGCGAAAAGCTAACTTAAACTCATACATACCAAGTTATTAGGTGGGGGTTTGAATCGATTTTTATTAGCTTATCTTATCGAGAGCACGCCCTGAATACTGTGGCAATCATATTATAGTGCTCGTACTTATAATTATTTGTGTATGCCTCATTTGCCACCCCGTTTACTGCTGCTGCTTTGCCAACGTTATTAAAATTATTAATAAACACAAATAAAATGGAGCCAACACTTTTGCAAACCGATTGGCTTTCGACTCGCAAACTCTTCGGGTGGCTTGCGGTGAAGTCATACAGCTGCTGATCAGTCTGCTCCGTTTCGTTGTGAAAGTTGTGCAAAAATTAAGCAGAAGGGAAAATCAAAAGTGCCAGTAGTCTAGTATAATATTTGATAAACATTAATACTTTGTGTAAATAARATTTGCAAGTGCAAAGAAAGAGCTAAAAAAAATACTGTGCCAATTATTTTAAAACGGACGTGCGATAAATCACAAATGCATGTTTCTTAGCCATTCAAAGTTCGTCGAGTGGCTGGATTTGGATTTCGATTTTAGTTTCGGTTTCGATTGAATTTGCGTGCGCCAGCCCACTTAAGTGAGACAACTAATCACAAGATCAGAGTTTCCATATTTTTGCTGTCGAATGTTAACGTTCACGAGCTGTAAGCATCCTTTCATACACAAGTACGATTTTGCATATATGTAAATATATAATATACATTTGTAGTTACATACATACATACATATGTATGTACAATTATTAATTGGTATATAATGCCAGAAGCGCCATATTGGCAGACAATTATTGTATTCAAAATCTCAAACAAATGAGAAACTTTTGCTGTCAGCGCCAGCGCTGACCACAGCGATCTTCGTGGATCACAATGGTTGAACCTGTAAAATTTGGATTTTTAGAGTTTGCGCTTTTAACATTTATATACTATACCTACATACATACGTATGTATGTATATGAATATGTGAAAATAGTTYGCTGCGGTGAATGCTAAAACAAGGCATTTTCCATTGGCAAAGAAAAATCACAGATCGCAAATGTCAAATCGCAATTTGCGTGTGCATTCTCCTGTTTCATTGGTTTTTTTTTTTTTTTGTGTTTTGTTGAAAACTGCAATGTTTGGAGTTTTAATTGCTGATTGTGTTCCTAAGTCCCAAGTATGTATGTCCAATGACTTGAGTAATAATTGTAATCAATTATCTCAACCGCCCAATCGTCCAATCGCCACATTGGCTTTGGCTGGCTGCTAGTGTTTCGCTTCCTTTTTGTTTCCGTATTGATCATTGGCGCTCTCTTACTAATAACTTGCGCAGCATTTTCCCCTGTTGTTACTGATTTATCAATTTCGCTTGTTGTGGCCTTCGCCGTCGCCGTCGCCGTCGCCGTCGGAGTGGCCAACGTCGGCTATTACCGCTTTGACCATTTTCAAATTTTCATTCGCTTTTGAATAATTGTTTCCGTTTATTGTCGTCGCCTCACCAGCATTCAAGTAGCGCTGGTTTAGTCACTTTATACGCTTGTTGGAGTTGTATTTTTGCAAAAAATGGATTCATTAGCGACTACGAATTGCAGCGCGGACAGCAGCAAATACACGCTGCTACTAAAATGTAATATTCACATACACACACAAAAAGGCTGCGAGTTGCAATTAAATATCACAATTGCGCTGCTTTGTAATCCTGTGCAAGTGCATGCATGTGTGTGTGGTTTGGTGTCTGATTTGTGGTGTGGACAAGCAATGAAATACATATATACAACTATACATTTATATACATACATACATATGTATTGCATAGAAATATGTGCACGTCAACTGGTGTCTCTAAACAATACCCAGTCAGCCAAAGTAATCGTGCGAGTGGACTTACTTAAGAGTGGTATCTGCTTGCGAATGTCATCTTATTGTGTCCACGTGCAATCCATAAACTCCCAATGAGTGTGTGCGTGACTGTAGTTTGTTTATGTGTTTGCCCGCACTTGGCCCACAAAATATTCTAATTGGTGTTGTAGAATTCGTTTGCGCCCTATTTCCGGTGTGCCCTACTGCCATTAGAACTGAAAAAAGAAAACCAAATTAAGAGATTCAACATTAACGTTAAATATCGAATTGCTGACATATTTACATATCTACTTTCATACATACGCACGTATCCAATTGGATGTGCTTATTTGTACATACATACATATGCAACATACTAAGTGAACGTGAAGTCCAATTTACTGAGGCGTATTAGAATGGATACGAGAACCCAGAGCAATTGTCGTTTGTTTCGCAATGTGAACGCTTGCTTTACGGCTTTGTGTTTTGAAAATTAAATGTGAGTTACTTTTCGTGCTCTAATTATTTTGAATAAAACATGCTACTTCGATTATTTTACACTAATTATATGCATATACAAGTATATACAAATATACATATCGTCACCTAAAATGCAAAATAACATAAAATTACTTTTCATAAGTTTACAGACGAAGGTAAAACGATTTAATAGAAACCACTCAGACTGAAAAAAAATTTGTGTTTTGGTTATATGTATATTGGTTATATCTAACAACACAAGTTAAAAATTTTATGGTACACATGTCTTATATGATGTAGTGAAACGTAGGCAATAGAAAACTCGATTTACAGTTTTTTTTATGATACGTTGTTTTGCATTTTAGGTGATGACATATGTATACAGTGGTATAACATATGCAACAATGGTGAAAAATATGTTTTAATAAATACTTTGTTGCAAATCCATTTTTTTTTTTATCACTTCCCGCATATCTTCTCGGCATTGAAGCAATTAAATTATCAATGATTTTCATCAGAATCGATTGCCAAGCTTTTTTAAAGTCTACTAAAAAGTTTAACGCCATTTCTCCAACTATGCGCCTGTTAAACAGTTCTGAATAGGGTTGAGATCTGGTGACTGTGCTGATCATTCTATAACACTAAAGTTGCTTGGAAGAMCCGAAGCAATGTCATTTTCCGCTCAATGGCTCAATTCCCTTAGCAGAGAAGCAGCCCCACCCCATTAAGGGGTAAGTTTCAGAGGTACAAAAAAAAAAGGTATTTTTACGATTTTTTTTTAATACAAGCAATTACATATTTGAAAAATATAATATGTTATATCACAGGTATATATTCGAACAATATCTCCTGAAATTTCGATACAAAAATGTTGAAAATTCCGCCGTTGAGACCGCATTTCCCTGGGTGTCTCTCAAAAAAGTGCTCTCGCCGTGGACAGCATAACTAACATTGTGGAACATTTTTGGGATTATTGTCTGGGGGGTGAAAAATTCCAAGTCAGGGTGATGGTATGGTTCGTATGTGTCAGTTTTTTTTATGACCTTTTAAATTTTTTCCTTATCTGAATGTTTTTTCGCTTAGTTGGAACATTTTGACAAAAAAACAAAAAAAAAAACTGACATACGAACGCATATATATACATATCTTAATCTCGTTTTTGAAAGTAGGAAATAAAGAAAATATTAAAACTGTCCTTCTTTTCTTGGACTTTGAAGAAAACATCGCATTTTTGGTAAAATTTTCGGCATTTTTGGTCGGAAAAATAAGTTGTAATGAAACAAGAAAAAATCCTTCGTTCAATAACTAGATGGTATTATTTCAAAAACGTGTACACAATACGAACTAAATCGGTCGATAACTTTTCGAGAAATCGTGTCCACCGACATCAAATACACAGTTTCGAGAAAAACGCGTTTAAAAACAGGGCACTTAACGCAGCTAGCCTTGAGTGCACAAGTTCTCAAGGCTGTATCTCCGAAATTATTACTCAGATAAACTTTAAAATTTAGGACTATATTCTAGAGGTATTGTTGAATTTAATAAAGCAAACAAAAAAAAATCGATTTTTGGAAATTTTTAAACCCACCTAACCCCTTAACGGTTTTCTTGCAATAAGTTTAATAGCCTTCGCATTTAAGACATTCCATCACCGCCTATTAAGTTAAACTTTGACCCATCGCTGTACAGCACCTGCTAAGATGCTTCTTAGCTAATTTTAGACGCCTGGTTCTGTTTCTTACCGAAAGCATCGGTTTGTATGCGGGACGTCCATCTCCGAGAGAAGCTTTTTTTGTGGATAATTTCAAATATAAATACTAAAAATACTAAATTATTAAAATTAAAATTCAATTAAATTATTTTCGAGTTCAATCTTTTCCTAAAATAATGTATCAGTTGCTTATTTTATGGTCACCACTGTATACGCCATTTGTACATGCGTATGTACGTATATCTTGCGCTAAAATATATGTTTTTACTGCAAGCGGTAACAAATAAACAAAGAGTGAAAATGCAATGAAAATAGTATGCGAGTTGTTCGAATGTGTGCGTTCATTAGTTAACGATTTCGCACAACTTTGACTTGTGATGATTCGGTTCACTTTTCTTAGAAGAAGCATTCCAACAGACGATAAGATATTCGATACCGATGTGTGCTCCTCCGCTCTCAAGTAAATGAGTTGAGCTCGTACTCGTCGCTTCGATACTCATGTGTGCTCAGGCCTTTCTGTGTACATTTCTTATTTATAATACTCAATTGCTCTATCAGTTACTTCGTTTCACACGTTGATTCGTTGTGATAATATTTTATATGCATTTCGCTCTCATCGTGAAGTTACTTTTTACTATATTGCCGGCTCATTTGTCATGTGTGCTATTTTTTGTTTTTGATTTCAGAGTAAACTCTCGCATGAATCAATCAAACAGCTGGTACTTGAAGCAGAACATTTAGTACGTGATGTCGAAGCACTAAAGACGCCTAATAAACAGAAGCAAAAGCATTCCGTCATCAAATTGTCGTCAACAGTGAAGAAACGAGAGATCGCCATGCCGGGCCCAATCAAGCAACGTGTGCAAGTAAGTGGTATCGCAGTTTACATACATACATACATAAATCCTTTTTTCATTGAAATTTTTTTTTTAAATTTATTAAAAGGAATGGCTGGAGCATCAGCCAACTTCATCAACTACCACTCAGAGTCATAGAAATCCCAGCGACGAATTACAGAGTGGTGTTAAGTCCAAAGCGGGCGATGACTGTGAAGCATCGGGTGAAGCTTCGGAAACAGATTCGGTTCCTCATCCTGGTTCCGATACTTCAGAAGGTCTAACAGAATCAATAGCTACGTGTATGCAGACAAGCACAAATTCCTTCGGTGGCAACTCCACAGAATGCTTTGCAAGTTCTGTAGAGCCCATTGTCAGTTCAGCGACAGTACTCGGTTACGGCAGCAGCAACCAGAGCTTAAATGTAAAAATCGTGAAACGCTCACAGTCACGACGTAAGTCAGAACGACCATGGTCGGTATCATGCCTGTCGCAACTGACCACTGAAACMGTCCCAACAGAGACGATTGCACCGGTTGTGGGAAATGCACAAACTGGACTTGCCACCCACTCYATCAGCGAGTCAGCACTGGACTCTCTGTCTCCTGGCCGGCAACGTGTCTCTTCCTCATCAACGATAAATGTCAACCAAGTAAAAGCTAGCAATAGCAAGGGATCTTTGAAACGCCGTAAAACTCGTAAGAAGAAAATGTCAACCTCTGGAAATTTGGGCGTTGTCGCGACAAATACACACTCGGTGCTTAAGAAAAGCCCAGATTCTGGCTCAGAGGACACTGCCGAGGTGCCTCGACTCWCACAAACGCTGCTCATGAAGTCTTGTGAGTCCATGTCCACGCAACAAATACGCGAAATAACAAGCGCGCTCTTGTGTCTACAACGCGGCAATGGCACAAATCTCAATGAAGCTGCAACTGGTAGTAATAAAAATGCCGCACAATACAGCTTGGAAGAGTCCAAACAGCACGTTATACCACAATCACAAAAAGATATGGGCGAAGGAGTACCTTTGATGAAACCCAATTTTCGAGTGGGCTCTTACACCACAGCATATATGCGTAAYGAGAAGCGTTTGGGTTCGTTAGCCGCCTTAGCCACTTATATGAATGATGAAGAAGAAGAACAACAAGGAGGTTAGTACTAACGAAAACGCTGCGATTTTATTTTTGTTATGTTGCACTGCAATTTTTATAAGAAAAGTTTTATTTGCCCACACTTCTTACTCATGTCGTCAACTCTTTTTCACACTGCAATGTTTTTTTCGTGTTTAAAGCTGCCACACCAGTGCCGCAAAAACAGCGAGGTATCTACACAACCTGTAGACATTAGAAAAGTGTGTTTGTATATGATAACTCCAATTAATCAGTCACTTAGTTCCACATTTACATTTGACTTATATAAAGCGTAGATCCATRTCGTTGGATTTGCAATTGTCGGATGTGAAATGTGCAAATCAAATGGTTTCATGCATATACWAACGAATATACATATACTATCCAGMAAGCATCGTGATTTAAGKTCGATCTGTGGCTTATACTAAGTTAAAATGTTTCTAATTGACTCTCAATTAAGTTTTTAAAGTAGTTTTCAAGTCTATGTTGTCTTTACGAATGCTAAACCTTTGCAAATTTTTAACTTTGAAAACTTTTTCGAAATCTTTTGAGTAAAATGGCTAATGAATATTTTTCTGATCTTAATGACTTTGGTTTCTGGATACTTTTCAAACATGTTTAACTTATGCTATGCACTTTCGTTGTTAGTTAGAATACAAGTCATGAAAGGCTCAAATTAATTTTGGTTCTTCTATTGAATACAGAATACACCACTGGCACTGAAGATCACCATAGCAGTTTTTCAGAGACAGCCTGGGATAATTATCAAGAGAAATATAATTCCGAAAATTATTCCGAAGGCTTCGACTCGGATGCAGCCAGGAAACTTATGGAATTCGGAGATGACTACAGGTAAAAAAAAAAAAAATAAAGTAGTACAACAGACAAACTGTTATGAAAGTGAAATTTTTTAAAAAATCTACCGATTCGTACCATAATTTTCCCGCTGGGCCTAATAATATATAGTACATAGTTTGTTCGCTAATATGACAACCGACTAAAAATAAATTTTTCTCTCCCAGAAATTTCATCGATTCGCAGTCAGATTGCTGTTCGTCGCTGTCTGCTGCCAACAATTTGGATTCGTTGTCGCCACCACGTATGGACTCGTTGCAACAAGCAGACACGAAAGCGATCACGCAAGATACAATTGCTAACAGTGTGGACCACGCCAGACGTCGMCGTGCACTTGACTTGGAATACGAGCGAAGACGTAAAACATTAGAGGTTCGTCGCAAATCATGTCAAGGTAAGCTCAGCAACTCGGTTTAACAAATTTACAAAACTTAATCTTTGCATATACATGTGTTAAGATTCAACTGATGCACAAAATACGCGTACTCCCGCCATATCGACATCATCGTCAGTCAACGCAATTACTCCCAGGATCGGTTTTGAGAAAGCCAATCAGCAAAGAAAATCTGATTCAACTGGTCGAAAATTGGAATTTGGTATGAGTCAATCGGCGCAGTCGTTGCGTCGCACCTCCGAAAGCGACACATCAACTCGACGTCGCAAAATTGACGATCGACGTCGCTCATCGCGCAACCTTGATAAAAGTATCAAAGTCATACCGGCCACWTCTTCGTCCAGCTGCGATGACTCCGACGATGAAAAGGAGATGCGTAATTTACTACAGCAAAGCAGAAATCGTTTGGAAGACACGGAAGCCTTAAAGATACGCTGTCACCTACTGCGTCCAGAAGATTATGTAAGTTGGAATATCCACCTATTTAATAATGGTATCGTGATGAGYTATWGGTGAAACAAAACCAYTTTTCTTGGCAATTTCAGACGGAGATTATTAGCACTTGTCGYGACAACATACGGTGTCTGGAAGCCGTACTACGTGGTCCGCCTGGCACAGTACTGTCTGCACAGTGTGCCGGCCAGACAAAAGGTGAGTTGGCTCTTTGTATTCACCTCGATTGCAAGTGTGCGCCCATTACCCGTTTCGTAGCGCGAACAATAGACTTTTTGTTGGACGTTAGTAATATGTTGATGTACTTTACTCTATACCGTTTTCTTGTAAACACACTAAAGAGCTTGTACTCGATGGTGAACTGCAGCATACCATTCTTCAAAAGATTCTTCTAAATAATGCAAAGCAGAAAGGATATCAAACAACTGAAGCTTTAAAATGTGTGAATACTTTGTGACCTTTTGTTTTTAAAACTTCATAAATGTATCATTTTACATTCCCATACTTTTATAAGTATATATATACACACAATTATGCACATACAAGCATACCTAACTATAAGTTTGAATAAGCGGTATTTTTGCAATATTCCGGAATAATTGAAATTTTGAGAAAGAGCTAACATAGTTTTACAAAAACAAGTGTATTCYTATGCATTTGACAAGCATATTACGAATTTATTATTTTCTCTATMATTTTATTTGATTTTTTTACCAATAAAGATTGCCTATGTATTTCTTAAACTTATAAATACACGCGTTTGATTTTTCGTAGTTTTGCCATTTTATCGTTTTGCTTTTTTGTACGCGTTAATTTAATACACTTAGTAAACGTAGTGCTTGTTTCATTCTTCATGTGTTTTGTCAAATGTTCAACTTGTGCATTAGCACATTTTCCACTTAATATCTCACTGTCATCGCTATTCTCRTTACTAAATTACATTACTAAAACTAACTAAAGAACTTAAGAGTACAGGTAAAGGGCTSACACTTGTAATTTAATTTTTGTTGAATTAAAAATATTATTTAGTTAATTAAAACGTAATTTTTTTGATACTAACACTCTTTAATATTTTAACGGTATGTGTACAATTTGTGCTTTACATGATATCATATTTTACATCGTTAAGATTACGTATGTTTGTACATATGCACATGTAAATAGTGTATGGTGCATAATTAAAAGAGCATTGTGCGGCCTTCGCGGTTCAGTGTTAAACTATTTACTTATAGCGCTGCCCTTTGCAGACACACTGTCGACTGTTTTTTAATCAGGGAAAGCTTGCCATGAAATTTATGACCATTTGGTGTTGGTTTAAACAGTAAGCTCTACCATTTGTCAAATAAACTCAAAGCGCACCTAACAAATGGTAAGGGAAGGTCGTTCAAGTATCTCAACTTTGCAGAGATAGTTATGTTCTGTACCAATTGTGTACATCAATTATAATTGCCCAAATACTATCATTTATATATTTATTTGAAAATATTTTGCTTATATATTGCTAGAATTATTCTGTYCCACACATTCATATTATTATAAAGGGTGGTCTATTTCGAAATTCACTAACTTTTTTTAAAGAAAAAACACAGCAACCTAATATTTAATGGGGAATGTTTATTATTATTCAAAAGAACATTMTTTGTCATTTAGTTTTTGAAGATTAACTCTTTCAGCGGTTGCATCTCAAACGGTCCATCCATTGAGTACAATTTTCAATGACTCGTTCGAGCATTTTGACTGGTAAYTGCCGAATGACACGCGTGATTTTTGCTTCAAGACCTGAATTAAAGCAGGATTGTCTGCATAAACTTTATACTTTACATATTCCCACAGGATAAAGTCATAAAGTGATGGTGGGATTTTGGTGGCCAATCGATCGGCCCAAAACGTGACATTTTCTGCTAATTGAAGTCTTTTCTCAATAAATCCATTGATTGATGCGATGGTTGGAAAGTGGTGCCGTCTTGTGGAAATTAAATGTTGTTGAGATCACAAGCCACAATTTCAGCCATCAAACCGATAACGGTCACCATTGACGGTTACGTTCTCACCGACATCATGTTTAAAGGGTGATTCCACCGACCCACAAACCACACCAAACCGTTGTTTTTTCTGGATGAAATGACAGCTCTTGAATCTCTTYAGGTTGCTCTTCATCCCAAATGCGGCAATTTCGCCTGTTTAAAAACTCATTCAGCCAGAAAATTTGGCTTGAAAACCTCGGATCTTCTTGGAACCTTTCAAKAGCCCWTAGAACGAAGCGATATCGCTTGACAAGGTCGAGCGGCTTAAGTTTTTCAATTTAAGATCTCGACGTAAAATTCTCAGCTATATTTTCTCCACTGAGTGCTGGACGTGATCTATTCGGTCGAATATATATCCAATAATGAATGCTGGGTCTCAAGATAGGTGGTGGTGTTGCGAATAGTACGCTCAGTAAACCATAAGTTAAGCGAAGCACGCGAAACACATTCTTTACCAAACGATAATTTCCGTAATAAAGAGGAGTGATTTGTAAACATTGTTCAGCCGTCAGTCTTCCCATGATAAAATTTCCAAACAATAYTGAACAATAACGCTATAACAGCTTGACACCACTGACGCGTGATCTGTACAAAAATGCTATTGAAAAAAGTACCTCTACTGGAATCACCTGTTATTATTGTTAGAGGATATGTAGGTATTTGTTAAAAGTTCAGTATGCAAGTGTGCTAACTAAATTAATAAAATAAACCTTTCATATATAAAATTAATCAAACATATAACGAAAATAGGGTATAATTTGTTTTTAAACCTACTTGATGTGGTAGTAGTCGCGCTTCTTTTTCGAAACATTTTTTTACGCAGCGCTTTTTGGCTAAATGAATTTTCATTTACATATGTACATWYATACATACATACTTWTGSACCTTTGTTTACGTTCCACCCCAATACCTTAACGCTCGYCCAAGCATGCCGCAAGTAYGGGTAGTYGGTTTASTTTATATACATACATATGTATGAAAGTACGCGCGTCTATGCCGAATTACTCAGAGAGCAAAGAAAAACATGACGAGTGCGAAATATAAAGCATCAAGAGAAATAATCTCTATGGAAGTATGTTTCTTGACCACAGCATAGGAAAAGCTTGAGAGAAAACTTCATGCTCTAATATAAGAGCGAATTTATCGCTCGCTATTGCTCTCATGCTATTTCTCTACAGCGTTTTTAGCTTTACGCTGTTAAATAAACTTGCGTGAAAATGTTAAATACCATATATCTGTGCTCTCTGTTTACGCTCTAAGCTTATGTTGTGTGTTGTGTGTTGTTTAGTTCAAGGCCAGTTGTTATTCATRTAGTAAATATGTGGTAGAGTAGTACGGTTTATGCGCTGCCCTTTACCACATTTGCCGTAACTTCTTTCCAACTTTTTGTTTTATGTTAATTTCACATTTTATCTTCAATCGGTTGGAGTTAAGTGGGTTTCTTTGCTCCATGGGAATGTCAAATAGCTTGTTCTTTTATGTTTTTCCACTTCAGCGCTACTGTTTACATTTCTCAACATGTTTGGGAACAACTGCTACACAACAGCTGTGGTGAGTGAGTAACGGAATTCGTTGAGAACTGTGTACCATATAGAAACACTGGGGGTTATGCGCCACAATTCCGTCAGTGTGTGCTCCTCGCGAAAGCAAAGTGGTTGAGTGTCGTGTCTCGCAACCATCGTATTAAACGGTTTATTTGGACAGTAGCAGAAATGTTGATAAATTAGGTCATTAAGCGGTTAACTTTTTTCCTTGGCCAAAGTGCAGAATCTCAGTTTACAGCAATAAAATATCTGTGATATAGTTCCGTACCTGAAGCAAAGCCAAATTAAATTATTATAAGATTTAGAAAATATCGTCGTGACATCAGCGATGTATTGTTAGTATACAATTTAACGGCGCATAATCGTTGAGAGGGGTGATTCTCAGCGTTTTATTTGAACTGCTAAAGGAAACTACGAAAGGGCGACGTCAAACGCCATAAAAAATTCTTCATACTCATATGTTCATATGTATTTGTGTACAATTTCCCAACCAAAGATAACTACCGTAATATCARTAGTAAACAATTGCTCACCATGTGCTGAAATTAATAGATGAACCGATCAATTCTAAGCAYACAAAGTTCTTACCAAATATTTTTGCTCGGCTGATAAGCAACTTCAAAAAACGCTTGAAAGACGAAGAGACCACCATTAAGTCGTTTACTTACGAATCCACTTGAAAAATTATTAAATGTAKGCAGACAGCTGGACCATATTCAAGTGCGAATGCCTCAATTTCGCCGCAACAAAGTCTAACACCCCTTTTTGAACACGAATCTAATATTAATAAGCTTGCTCAATTCAAACGCAACCCAATAAAAGTTTGTACATCCATATGTATGTATGTACATATGTATATAGTGGCAGTAATCAGCATAAACGCTTTTAAGTATAGAGTTTTGTGTAAATACATATCTACTGTCTCTTATACACATCTTGGCAGTAATCAGCATAAACGCTTTTAAGTATAGAGTTTTGTGTAAATACATATCTACATCGTATGTATATATAGTATACTGAAGGTCATTGAAAATGAAAGTCAGCGTCGCAGTACAAACAGACATTTCCGAAATGCTCTCAGCGAGTTCATCGTCATCGGTATCACGATCCTCTTCAGAACAAGGTACAACTTATTCTACTATTTATCGTCAAATATAAACAAAWGAACACATTAATATAAATTCGTATAGTAATAACTGCATATAAAGGGTGTGCCAAAATAAACGCGCGATTAGAATTAAATAAAAAACAAAGTTTTTAGTCTTTCGTTTGTAATTTTGTAGTAAATCATAAAGTACATAAGATATTTGCCTGGAGCTTTCACGACTTTCCATACAAATACGCACTGGTTTGTCGGCGTTTTCCATGACTATTCGGCATAAATTTGGCTGAATATCATTGATACAAAGCGAATTATATCTACTTCTTGTATAAATGATTATAAGCTTGTTGACCTGTGATTTTAAATAAACTCATGAAAAAAAATCCTGTGATTCTAAATAAATTCATAAAAAGGAGAGAACAGAAGAAGTTGAACAAATTATGCTCCAATTATGCCTCCAGCTCAAAATCCRCACTAAACAGTGARCCAAGCGTTCATTATYTTTGAAATATTGTTCAATAATGAAGACMCGTTTTTCTTTCCTACCGAAATTGCGGCAAATTTAAATCGTGTGTTAATTTTGGAACACCCTCTACGCATAAGTGTCAATCAGCATGGAAGAAAATCCCAACATGTGCCCGCACTGTCTGTTAGAAGCTGTGTTGCATCTTCTAAATTGTTTGCAATAGTTATCAATTGTTTCTAATTTGTGACCCATTTTGATCTGAAGAGCCTAAAACAATCTCAAAACAATTAATGCCATATACGAATTTAAGTTCCATTAAGAGCGTTTGGTATCAAAAGCGTGCGTACTCGTACATAAATAGATATGCATATATATGTACATATTTATTTGTTGGCCTTATCTCTTGATACACACATAAACCGGTCTTTACTTGAGCCATGGCAACAAAAAAAATAAATCACAGTTCATGTTGTTCTGTTGCCCACTATAAGAAATGTATGTTCAGCTAAATACATCTATGTTGGCATAATTAAATATCTATAAGAAATGTATGTTCAGCTAAATACATCTATGTTGGCATAATTAAATGCTAACACTGTCGCTCATAGGTGAAAATGCGGTTTCAGTCTCGAAAGCGCCCTTTTTTGATCAACATTTTTCTAGTCGTCGTGGCACTCACTCATACTTTGCACCGGCGCTACAACTGGAATTTGTAAAATTGTAACTGTATTTCATATCATTTGCGGGGTACTTCCGTCGTAGCCTAAAAGTGGTCAGCAGCACCTTCATATGAATGAAATATGGAATCTGGGCCGCGGTCACGTTTGCTTACTACGTGTGCACATGCACATACTTATACGGGTTAGTAGCTGCACGACAGATACTAAGTTAAACTAATTACATACATACATATGTACATATATGCATATGGATATAAAAGCTTACTATCAATATTCATATATACTGAAAGTGCATTGACTTGTGATAAACAAAACACACACGTCGCATTTCCAGCAAGTTTTCTGTTCGACTTTTTTCATAGCTATCATTGTACAATATGCAAGCGTGCGGACCGGATAATTGCTGCTCACATCCCATTTTATTTAGCGAAGCTCAGAACAGTTGTTTTTATGAAATTTCATCAGCAACAATGCGATGTTTAAAAATATGTGCTGATGTCAAAACAGCCAAATAATATTTGTCATTGCTTAAGCTTATTGCTTATTAGTCATATTTCGTTTGAATCAGTTGAAGTCCAATAAATCAATTAATTTAAAATGAATATGTGTGTGTTTCTCTAATTTACGGTAGCAAATGGATTTGACCATAACACCATTTTTTGCAACCATTCGGAAACGATTAGTGTGTATAATAAATCAATTGGTTCCGCTCCTGTGTACCAAACAATATTATTTTTTCACATCTTTTTGTTTTTTTTACCATAAAACAGGCAAACTTATTTTAGGTCGCAACTAGAATTTTCTATAACAAACCCACACATACATATGTGAGCGAATATGAGGGTTTGAMTAATAGCCAACACCAAAAATACCAACACAACCTATGCGTACATATATGGGCAAGTTGGCAGCCTTACTCCACCACTTCTACTTATGATTTCATGCACCAGCACCAGCACCAGCACCAGGTAACTGCGCTCAAATGCATGTAAGCATCGAACTTGAATTGTGGCTGTGGCCTTGTGTTGTGCACAGAAAACTCTCATAGTGGTGTATTTAATCATGCAAATCGCCGGTTTGGCTTGTCGAGTTCTGACTCATTACTTGCTCCAGCGCACCGAACTTGATTGCATTTTCGTTGCTTGCTTTGTGTTTTGGCTGCCTTTCAGCAGCAACCTACTCAATGTAAGTGCATCTGAAGCACGGACGAGCAGTACGCTGGCGAGCTTCACAAGGTGCGGTCGCTTARACGAGATTAATTTCGCGCTCGATAGTCATACGTGGTTGTGAATTGTGTGTGTTTTTTTACCGAGATTGTTTGTTAAACAGCTTTTACCGGTACAATTTCCAATTGCAGTTTCTGTCTGTGAATACATATATGCGCTGTGCTTTTTTTTATACGAACAGTTTCGTCATTATCCTTCGCATGTTAATKTTATAGCGRCATAAAACAATCCTRAWGTAATTTCGAGGCATGGTAYCAAGTTGACAGTCCTTGGTCGGATAAAAATGCGGGTCCGTTCCGGTTACTTAGACCCGATTGTCGTGGGAACATTGGGTGATTGTGAATATTGTGATAATAAAAAAAACTTCAAATAGTGCCAAGAACCACAAAAACTAATTGCAAAATAATTTTATAAAACCATGAATGCTCGCCTCATTAAACGTTTGTGTCAACGAAAAACCCAAACATCGTTGATAAGCAGTATGATATTAGAAATTTCCACAAAATCGTCTAAATTGCATTCCTTTCGTGTTCTAAATAAATATGTACGTAATTGCATACAATAATATTTAAGTTGATTGCCGGTTTGAAAATGCACCGTCATATTTTCAATTGTAGCACTTTAGTCAGTAGCAAACGGGGCACGATCAGGTGGTTAGCGTAATTCGTGCGTAAACGTTCCGTTTGAGGGAACCGTTGAACTTAATTAACTCGGCGTTGGTTCGTTGATTTTGTAGTTACTTACCTACTCACATCCGATCCGTTTCATTCACCCGGCTACAATGCACTTTAATTTCAGATTTATTAGCGGCTTGGGAGGATCTGCTGAACTGGAGTGAAAATGCTGCTTCTGCTCGTAAAATGCAGGAAGAGATGATCATACTTAAGCACTCGCTTAGCAAATTGGGTGATAGTGGCACATTTGAGCTACTAGATACAGAGCCACAAATACAAGTCGCCATTGAGGCTTTAAAGGTAAGCATATAAGTTATTCAGTTGCCGTATAACTTGCTTGACTTATCGTTTAACTGTCTTGTAGAATGAGAAAACGGAACTGCAAAATTACCGCACAAATATGCTACGGCTTAACGCCAGTGTGCACAGTTGGTTAACACGCCAAGAGAGACGCTTGCAGAATGCCATAGCAGCGGAGCAATTGAAAGATGCTGGAAAAGTTGATGTTGAATCGCTGGGTAGCCACGCTATGCCCAGTGTCACCGAAGGAGAGGTTGCAATGTGTTCAACAACCGTAACCCTAACCCAAGGGGAAACGGATACTGTGACTACAAATATAYATGACGCTACAAAGAAGCTGTCCGCTTCGATTGGCACCAGCACTGTTGGTAGCAATGCAAAAGTTTTGGACATACAAACATTAATAAACTCGGAAAACGAATTCCATAAACATTTGAAAAACGAAGTGAGTGGAATGTACAGTGCGTGGGATGATGCTGACGCAAGGTAATAAAATGTCACGGTTGGTTTTTCAGTCAACATAAAAAATTTCACGTTTCTCATTCCACAGAATAAACACACAATTGGAGACACTTACAAACTCGTTGCTGGCTTGGCGCCAGTTGGAAAGTGGTCTGTACGAATTTCAGCAAGCGCTCGGCCATGATCGTGGCACACTGAAAGGATTGGAGGGCGCTCTAGATAAAGGTCAAACAACACCAGTGGAGCTCGCACAGAATGTGAAAGTCGTTGCTAAATTACTTTCGGAGCGTGTAAATGTTAGCGAAGAACAGGTAAGTACATGCAGTTATTACGCTRTGCTYTTCAAAGTTAGTCATATTGGAATTCATCTTTTTCATACACAGCTCACTGCAGTGCGCGAACATTTGGATCCTAACCACATATTGCATATTGCAAAATTCACTGCTTCAAATGGTTCRCTTTCGGATTCCGGCATTTCGGACGGTGGCGCTACTTCGGATGGCGGCTTGTCTGAGCGCGAACGCCGACTCGGCGTATTACGACGCTTAGTAAAACAACTTGAACTGGCGTTAGCACCTGGCAGTGATGCAATGAAATCGATTGCAGTGCGTATGGAATCAGCTGAAGCGGAACTCAAGAATTTGCAAAATACTTGCCGTGATTTGATTGTGCGCACAGCTGCCTCACACCAAAATAAGAAAATGCAACAGCAATTGCAGAAAACCGAAGCACAACAACTACTCGTACCTGTAACTGAAATTGGCGTCAAAGGMACTGAGAGCCCTAAATCTAATGGCAAYGCCTTTAGCAAAAGAGGAAGTCCAAGTCATGACCAGAATAGCGCCGCTACACCAAGTAAAGCAGCATCAACAAGAAATGGTCGACAGAAAAAGCAGAACAAAAAAACTRCAGGGTCAGATAACAATTTGGATAACAACAATGACAGCAACACCAACAGCGCTTCGGATGCCACCGAAGTTCGTAGATATTTGTCTGCCGCTGCTCCGGACTCTGGTGACCCCGCTGATGATCCGGATTTGGAATTTGATTTGGACACAGCAGACAAAAAGAATGATAAGCTACCACATAATAGTTGGGCTTGGCGCATTGCAAAAGCAGCTGTGCCCATGCAACTGGCGCTAATAACCTTCCTATGCGCCGCTTGTCTAATGCAGCCCAACTGTTGTGACAACCTCAACAATTTATCAATGAGTTTTACGCCTCAATTGCGCTACATACGTGGTCCTCCACCGATTTGAAATACTTGCTATCGGTTGCTCCTTAGGCTAGGGTAGAAACTAACGTGGCGAGTCACAATATGACCCTCCTGCTGCTCAAGTTGACAGCTTACCGTTTAAGAAGGTATCCGATGCACTCGAAATTGGTTCATTTTGTTGGGAAATTACAATCCCAATCAAACTTCCAATTGCAATACAATTTTTTTATTGTTTAGTTAAAATCGATACCTAATAAGATGCAAAGTGAAATAATTGGGATGAAGAGGGGATGGTAGAACACTTAATTTAGAGGTGAAGGCAATTAAATTATTTAGATTTTAAAAGTAATTTAAAGGAGAAGGTGAAACTGCAAAAAGCGTTTTGGAAAACAAATAGCTTATGAATATGAAAATCAGCTATTACTAGAATGGATCCTGTATTGGTGTCGTAAATTCCGTCATTATTCTGAATGTTGAAAGCATTGGAATGATTACATTGTACGCAATTCGTCAATTTAGCCGCATCACAATGTTGTGAGCATAAAACACTACAGCATATTCCAAAGGAGTAAAGTTGTTCTAAATTGCGCTAAGATTACGAAAGGTTATGATGAATCACAATTTAGCCGATAGCTAAATGTCTATTGAGTTAGTTGAGCAATAATTATTATGAAATTTGCAGAAATTGTTGGGTGAATAATATACAGCTACTTTTTTGTTTCGAAAACACTAAAGTGCCTGATTACATATGGGGCCGCAAATGGCTCAGTGACTTATATTTAAAAATGTTCCTTATGAAATTACTTATCAAACTAAAAGAGCTGGCAGGTAAATTAATTTCAGACTATATTAAATGAAAACCAACACATATACACAAATATCATGAATTACAAATTGATGACTGACATTTTACTTTGGATGCCCAATACCCTCAAATTTGAGCTATTTTGCAGTAAACGCTTGAATTCCTTCTCTATTATATTAATAGGTGCAACAGCTGAAGCTCGTTTTCGGTGCACTTCATACTATGCAAAACAACTAGTTAGGTGTGAATATTGACAACTCTTATTTAAAAATGAGTTAATCTAATAAGTATCCTACATTAGTTGGTATATTTGATTCTAAAAGAAACATTTCATTTATCTATTMTACTTATTCTTATATTTAGCTTACACTAATTGCTGAGAATTATGCTGCAAAACAAAACTAACAATCATTTAAATATTTCTATTACTTGAGAATTCTAATATACATAATTACATATATACATTTATAAACATATTTCTATGGGCAATTACAAAAAAAAATATATATATATCTATACATATATATATGTATATATAAACAGAAAATATTAATTAAAAACATATTGAATTGTGGACGTCGTTTCCAACNCTAATATATATAATAAAAACGTATATTTTACACGGAAGACAAAAAATTGATGGACTTATTTATTTTACATTTGTATGAGTATATGGATATAGTCATGGGCAGAGGAATGGCACACTTCCTAAATCAAGTTAAAGTTAAAAAAAAAAAATTGTGGAAATTTGCGTCGTATTCCGATTGACAAAATTATGAATTGTTCGAGGAAAATAACTTCATGACGTTAAACAACGGAAAATMCTGATAACGCCATCATGAGAAAAATCCAGGCTGATCCTATCAAATCTTCCCGATATATGGCTGAAAAAAATTATTCGGGTTTATCGTTTCTAGTAAACTTGTACGAAGGTATCTCATTAATGTTCCAATTTTCATAAGCAGTTACCTAAATTCGTGAAACGGCTCGAGCTTACAGTCTGTGATTGTTGGTGCTTTCAATTCTACAACTTCTTCCACATGCAGAAAGTAGGTAAAGGTGTTGACTGTTTCTCTGGTAGGCGTCAAGTAGACGTTATCCTACAAATTGGTACATAAGATGGAGGACCTTAGGAAAGTCCTTGGAACAATACATCTGGAGGAGAAACACAAAACCCACTTTGCGTCAAGTAAAATATTAGAGTACTGAATTGTGTTGTGAATGGTTTTCGTAGGAAGGTTGAAGCTATAAAGGGAAAAGATAAGTACATTTTGCAAGTATTTTGCTTGTTTGAACTCATAGTGTCAGTACTAAGACTTACCGATCTAAATGGGAATAGAATTCCGAAATAACAGCCCTTGGCCGAATAAGCCCGGCTCAATTCCAGTGCGTAGAAAAGGTAAGCGGCTGTTGTGAGAATGTCATAGCGACAATGTAAGTTTCTCTCTTTCGTTAAATCTTTGATTTAAAAACGACTCAGAAAACGGCATTTCATACTCGCAACGTCTTATTACACTTCGCACTCGCAACGTTCTATAATAAATGGAGAAATTACTTGTAAAATTAAAAATAAACTATTCTCCGTTACTACTGCTTAGCAGCGACACCTACTTTTCACTTGACGATAGTATTAACGCATGCATTTGAAAAGCAGATAGCGCTCTTAAGAAATTGTAGCATATGTGAATAAAATAATGCTTTTGTATTAAACAATTTCAATTCAATTTTAAGACAAGCTGGTTAAATTTAAGAAGCCGCTTTTAAGTGCAAGTAAACACCGGATTAAGAATAAAAGCCAAGAGCCGCGCTTACTGTTTAGCCTATAAAATAACAACTGACGTTTATGGAGATTTGCCATAAGGTTCTCCGTGACGGTGATAATCGATCCGGCAAGTGAATGATCGCGGGCGGGACGTTAGACAACTTTGACGTGGCAACGGCAGAGATGGAAGTTGGTCCTGGGTCTACGACCACGAAACTGCGTAGAAACTCCTATGGATTACAACGTCAAATGGATTTGCTTTTTATCTTGTTTTAAAATCCGTATTAATTTCTGAAATGTTAAAAGTACTAGAGCCGAAGCCGAAAAAGCGCATCATAGCAGATCGAAAACCAAGGTTATTCAGACAGTTTTCTTCAATAATCGAGGTGAGGTGCACTTTGAATTTCTTCCGACCGCCCAAACTCTCAACAAATAATACTATTTATGTGTTATCCGTCATTTGCGCGAAGGTGGTCGTAAAAATTCGTCGGACTTATGTGCCGACCACTCTTGATTTTTGTATCACGATAATGCACCAGATCATGTATCTCATACTGCAATGGTTCTTCGTGAGCTTTTCACCAAATTTTCAATCAATATCGTATTGCCTGATTTAGTTCCGTGTGACTGGCTATTCAGCAAAYTCAAACGACCGCTCCGAGRAAACTGTTTTGAGTCAATTGAAGACATTAAAMGTGCATACATATGAGCTTACCGCATTAATGACGACAAAGTATTGCTTAGTTGACCGGAAAAGAAGAGTTTAAAATATCAGGCATAACAGCGTCACTTGACTGTTGGCGTAGTAGCAGTCCCTCGTGCGTGGTATTTAAAAAACCTTTTCGAAGCAGTCAACTGTATCGTTTAACGGTTTGTAACAGGGTCATTGTGCAGTATTGGGCTATTTGAAGCATTTATTTAAGAAATGACTCCCTCCGGTATGCTTCAGTTCGCATAATTTGAGGTCGAGCAAATAAACGATTCCACTTTTAATTGTTATCGATAACACAGTGATATCTACGTTGATGTCTTAAAATTTCTTAWATTTTACACAGCTTACGGTATTTCAAGTCTGAGTTCAAATGCATGTATTTTTGTAGGCAGACGAGTCGACTTTCTATTTCAAAATGCTACACTTCCCACACGGTTGCATTCACATCGCCAAAGCRCAGATATGTAAGATACATGCTGCTCTTTTAAAGAGCGACCACCTTGTTCTAACATTTAAATTTGCATAATCAAAATCAAAAACATAATTTTTCAGTGCTTTTCCGCACCCCGCCAAATAAGAACAACATAATTGTGTCCTCAACTTGCTGGCTTTCCCGCGTTGGCCTCACGTCGTACAGTCGAAAAGTAAAGTTGCTGTTACGCCCATCAATATGCCATAAACTCGAACAATGACGCACTTAACCTCTTGAAAGCCGCGAAACAGCACTTCAACCCCGCTCGAACACTAAAAAATGTGGGTGTGTGTGCGCTTCATGTCGTCACTTGGCTGCTCAGGCAAGTGTCAATTCAACGTAAATGAAATTATGTAAATTATTTTCAGATGCAACAACAACAACAACAACAACAATAACACACAAGAGCAACAACCACAAACTGGTGGGAGTTAATCTGAAATATTGTATAAGTAAGCATATTATTATAATTGCTGGCGGCTGGTGCTAAAATCGAATTTGTTGTCAACACAATGATGGTACATCAATGCGACTGCCGCAGGAGCAACTACAAATTGGTACCCTTAGTAGATGACGCTATGGGCGAGGCATGTCTGCCTTGGCACTTTTCAGCCTCACGGTCGTTTATGTTTTGAAAAATTATGCAACCATTGTTCCTGCTCATTTCCGTTACGTTCACAACAAGTAGTGTTGTAGTGGTGTTGGGCATGACAGCAGCGTGGGGCAGCAAAAACAACTACAAGGCGCAAAACATACTTCTTTCTTACCACTCACTTGCGCCATAARCAACTCTGTCAACCAGACAGTAAGACCATAAGCAACTTTGACATAGAACGCAAATTTTGAGGAAAGTCGCCTGTGAACACCCCACTGAACACTCCCACCAATACGAGTATTTACCACCGAAATCATAATGATATACTGAAATAATAAGCTAACAATATCAAATCAAAATAACGGAGACGTGAGAAAGCTCCTAATACACATACACACAAACACATACTTGTCGCAACTTATGGAAGCGGATATTTTSATTAATTTTCTTCTTATGCACTTAACTAAAATTACCCATACGCTGCTAAATATAGCACCTTGGCAATGAGAAAATAATTGAAATATTCATTTTTAGAAAACTCAATGAGAACAGTTTAAGATTGTATACCGCTAAATGGTATTCATTTAAAAGCTTGTGATGATRGGAGTTTTCTGTTTCGTTATGACGGCTTTTTAACTGTGACAAAAAAGTACCCGGGAATTGTAGAAAAATAGAAAATATTTACTTATTCATCAATATTTATTTTGCCGCCGTCAAAGTAATCCGCATCAGATTTGATACACTTATGCCAATGATTATTCTTGTCCTCGAAACACTTTTCGTAAGCACTTTTTTTCAACGAATTTTGTTTTATCATTTCGATCGACTGAAAACGGGTTCCATTCCGATAATTATTCACTTGATTGCATACCAAACTCATAAACCCATATCTCATCGGCAGTTATAATGTTGGATCGAAATTCGAAAACAGTTTACGCTACTATTTTTGAAAAAAAAATCAGCTTTATCAGGACGAACGCCTTTCATACCTAAAATATACACCAAAATCATTCGAACGGACTCGMGAGAGATGTCGAGCTCTCTTTATTTTATATGAAATTTCCAAATGTTTTTTTGTCATAGTTGCCTGATTTTTTTTTTCATGCATTGGAGAACAGTTTTTCAAAACTACGTTCACTTAGCTTTTTGATTAAAAACGGGCAACCGGAGAAAATAGCTGGATAATCGCCTGCATGGAAGATATGTGATATAGTCGACCGACCTGGCCAATTCCGATAGATGAACAATAGAATGTCGAAATGAACGTATGTTTATTTCAGTYGGATAYCTCAAAAACTGACAAACAAATTGTTATAATTCCGAAAAATTKTATTGCGCTTAAGGCGTTACATGGGCTTMCAGGTTTARAAAAATTWAAYTTTTTTATTGTCTTATTAAATTCTCAACACCTCTAGAATATTATCCTAAATTTTTAAGTTGATCCAAGAAATATTTTCGGACATATAKRCTTCAGAACTTGTGCGCTCGACTAAATGCGCCGTCTTTAAACACATTTTTCTCGAAACTGTGTTTTTGAAGTGGSTTGGCARGATTTCTCGAGAATTCCTCTACCGATCTTCATGATATTTTGCACAGRTCTTGGAAATACAATTCTTAAAGATATGGACAAAGATTTTTTTGATTACAACTATTTTATATAAAAAAAATTGCGAAATTTTTGTTTTTTTTGTATCTTTTATTAGTG
>NW_017537397.1:0-30240 GCF_001853355.1 Bactrocera latifrons | reverse complement strand
TTGGCTTCCTGTAAATCAAGCCGCTCTAGTATAACTACGTGCTCACTCTTTATGAAACCTTCGTTCTAATATTTTACTTAGACAACATGTTTGTATGAACGATGGAATGTGCAAACATCAATACATATTTGTCCTCTTGCTTTGCAACATCAACACACTCCAGATCACAGTATGTGAGCAGACGRGTACTGAACAATGATTTATTGTTAAATTTGATGCCAAAATGTTGGTCAAAAATTGTGTCACTGTACCGAGTGTTGGCTACAGTGTGGGTAGGCTCCCAGCAGCCCTCACCCACCAMCGAAGCATGGCGCCCTCACATTGGTCCCACATCAAGTCAATTATTCAATCGATTATTGTTGGCAATCATACAAATCGACGATTTATGCCGCCACCAATTGGCAATAAATCTTCCATGTGCCACTGCCAGCAATTCCAGCAAACGCTTTAAAGCGAGCACGAACATACGTTTTACCAACTTAAGGATAACACGCCACTACACGCCACTTGTAAAGACGCTAGAGGTGTGTGTGTGTGTGTGTGCCTAACGGCAATTCAATAATTTCTTAAACATTCGATTGTTGCCGAAAACATGTGGCTGCCACTGTGGGGTGGTTCATCAGCCGATGCTGATGAAGGGGTTACTGGTGGTCTCGACATGTGCACTGGCATATCTATCACACATATCCATCCTTACATATGTATGTTTGTAGGCATGTGGATTTGTTTGTGTTGCTGCAGCTCTTCACCACACCGACAAAAGGGGTTAATATTTGAGTGTGTTTGTTGTGGGCGCATTCCTTGGCGCGCTACGCAAGCGTTTTTTAACATTTCAAATAATTCGCAATAATCGAATCAAACGGAAACGAAAGGCTGTGCGCAAATCAAATTATCCGTCTGTGCGAGGCTTGGAGGCTTGTAACAATTGTTATGCAAACACTGATTGYGGACAAATTATGCAAATCAGTCAGYGGAATCGGCGCATATGTATGAGTGTATGGCAGACAACATTATTGTTTCAACTTTAAACAATAAATTTTTTACAAAATACACTTATGTATTTGTACTTATGTTTACATATTTATGTACATAGACWTTTATACATCTCAGGTTATCTGTGAAAGGAGAAAGAAAGCAAGGTATATGAGGTTTCAGAAGCTCTTCTTCTTCTTTATTGGCGTAGACACCACTTACGTGGTTATGGCCGAGTTTACAACAGCACGCCAGTCGTTTCCTTTTTTCGTAATTTATTCCCAATGCGAGATACCAAGTGCAGCCAGGTCCATCTACACCTGTTCTCTACAACAGAGTGGAGATGTTCCTCTTAATCTGCTTCCCCCGGCGGGTACTGCGACGAAAACTTTCAGAGCTGAAGTGTTTTCTTCCATACGGACGACGTAGCCACTGTCTCATCGTTCATCGAATGCGATATTCGCCGTGGCCAATGGGTAAAGGACCATAAATCTTCCGCAGAAACCTTCCCTCGAAAACTCGTAACTCTGACTCAACAGATATTGTCATCGTCCATGGACGGCAGGACGGCAATAATGAGTGACTTATAGAGTTCGTCTAAGTTGCCTACTCGGTCCAAAGTAGCACCGGTTGCCAAGAGTTATTCTGCGTTGTATTTCGAGGCTGACATTATTGTTGGTGTCAATACTGGTTTCAAGATAGACAAAATTATATAGGCCTTCGAAGTTGTGACTGTCAACAGTGMCGTGGGAGCCAAGTCGCGTGTTAGGCGATTGTTTGTTTGATGACGGTCTTAAGGCGTTCACTACCAGACCCATTTGCTTCGCTCCGTTATACATTCTGGAGAAAGCAGAACTTACGACGCGGTTGTTGAGGTCAATGATATCAATATCATCATCAGCAGTTTTACAATCTTTTAGAAGCTTGTACCTTCTCGATTAAGCTCTGCAGCTCGAATTATTTTCTCTAACAGTCGATGAAAGAAGTCACATGRTAGGGAGTCTTCATGTCTGAAATCTCGTTCGAAATCGAACGGCTCGGAGAGGTGCTYCTTGATCCTGACGGAGCTTTTGATGTTGCTCAACGTCAGTTTACACAGCCGTATCGGTTTTGCGGGGATACGAAATGTATCCATCGTGGTATAAAAGCAGTTCCTTTTCGTACTGTCAAAAGCAGCTTTGAAATCGACGAAGAGGTGGATGGTGTCGATTCCCGGATTGTCACGGGYCTTTTCCAAGATTTTTGTCGCATGGTGAATATCTGATCAGTTGTTGGCTTTCTAGGCCTAAAGCCACACTGATAAGGTCCAAACAGTTTGTTGACAGTATGCTTTCATCTTCCACACTCGCTTGAACCTTATATACGGAGGCTTATTCCACATACATACATACAATTCTAAAGGCAATGAAATAATGAACTTTGACCTTTTTAAATTAATATTTCAACACGCAGCTGTATGCCACTTTCYCTGCAATTACGATAACATTTCCATCAGAAAATGCATTTTTTTTTATTGGTTTTAGTCTTTACTCTTCATTTATTACTATGTATTTGTAGAGAACCTGTGAAAGTTTAAATTTGGTATTCTAACGAAATTTACGGGCGATTAATCTAACAGAGTCAATTGCTCTTTCAATGTGCGACTAATTAAAAGTTGCCCTTTTCACATTTTTTCTAATTTATTACACTCCAATTTTACTTAACAGACGTTAAAGAATGCAGAAAAGGGCCAAAAGTCAAAGAGACAAAGCGTAACGCGAAAACATCCCCATTCTCCTTCTTMAGCTTCGCTTCTTCCTGCAGTTCAAGTTGGTTTAAAAATGCAAATTTCCGTGAAATTGTGAAAATAAGGAAAATTCGCTGGAAAAAAGAAAGCAAATTAACAAACATAAAAATAATGTTTACACCCAACAATCCAGCAATTGTAAGAACGTCGCACAAAGAAAGTCACGGCAATTTGCTGAAAGMAAAATAATACCTGTTCCACCTTAAAGTGGGCACAGCGTTGTACTTGCAAGGCGCGACGCTGCTAACCAACAGGGGTGCCAAAAACCGATTTTTTTTTTTTCAAAATGCACTGCCTCATAAAATTGSTACAATTTGCATAGGAAAGTCGTAAAAATTAGCTGCGTTTACGCATTTCTTTTGTTGTGGGTGCAAGGGAGCGCGTTGCCATTTGGGCCGGAAAGCAAGTAGTAGTTTGATTGCAGTGACTGAAGAACGGGTTGACGGTTCTATTTACATGGCTTAACATCTGTACTTTCCAACCCTTGGAGGCCAATACTCAATGTTTTTTTTTCTGTGTAAGAATGCTTCAAGTAACAATCAAGTATTTAGGCAAATTGGTGGGCACGCGCTTTTTTGGCGCCGGCTGCCATTCATTGCTCATAATAACATATGTATACTTTGGTATACTCGCAACAAATTGGGCTGTCGTAGGCGGTCTCGCCATCAATCCAAATAAAATCGAGATGGCTTTATTTAATAGAAGATATATGGGGACAACGCTGCCGCAAATGGGAGACATCCGTCTGCAACCAGCGGATGTAGTGAAATATCTAAGGCTGATTCTGGATACTAGTGAACTCTGGCGGCTCCTTCTCTACACATATTCTGTCGAGGGAKTTGTGGGTAGGAAGAATCTGCTGGAGAAGAGGGGGGTCAGCGAGGTTCTTCACGGAAGATACAGTTTCAGACTTCCTGTCTATTRCAATGTCTTCAAGGTCGAGGTCGCAGCCATAAGGTAGCAGCAGATTTATGATCTAATCATCTCTTTGTCCTCAGTAAGGCTAACCTCTCCCTAGTTTTGGGGCTTATAATGGACAATTTCCCCAGTGGCGTCCACACAGTAAGGCTGGGAATACTACCAGACGCAGTTTGCAGAAACTGTATGGAAGAAGATGAGGTGGTAATAACTTAATACTTCCTTCTTGACCGTCCCGCGTTTGCGAGGTCAAGACTTAAGTACTTGGGAGCGCATACTTTCAGACATCCCACCGAGTTGGCGAGAATGGAAARTAAACGCCCGTGTAAATTTACATTGGCTACTAAGCGTTTTGCTAATTTGTAAGGTCGAAAGCAAGAGTTSTTCTTTTCTATGGGCTCACAAARAATTACTTATAGTAGTGTTTGTCCACGCAAACTCTAYTGATAACTTTGTTTTATTTCTTATCAGTATTAGATTCCCGAAATAAAAGAATCATTAAATTTACCATTGAAACAACACCAAGGAAGTATTTCAATGCGAATTCCTCGTTCATGACGCTCGATACAATATTTTCTTCAGCATTAAGTAGCATGAAACATTCCTAGTTGCGTTACACACACGGCCGGTATAAATATACATCTGGTATGTATGTATGTACGTATCTTTGGGAAAGATTTCGCTGTGAGTGATCAACATAATTTTCCGCTTCTTCAAATCCGTTAATATACCCGCAGCCATTTTCCTTAACACCCCATAAAAGCATTTATGTAGACGTTAGTATCCTGCGACGCCATCGCATCAATGCCAATTGAAATTCAATTTCTCCCATTAACCACAAAAATGATGATTTTATGCATTTGTATTACAATCTGGTGACATAAAAGCTGCAATAACATTGCTAGTTAATATTCTGAAAATGCATTGGAAATTGTGCCAAAAGCGACACAAAGAATTCGGCGATAAAATCTCGAATAATGCAAACGCGCGCCAGCACATTCCTGCTGATTCTAACGGCGTCAATATATGTACATATATGTAAGTATGTACTCGCATATTTGTATATGCATACTTCTTGTCTTCACAGGTGCTGTTTGACTTAGAGAAAAATGCGGTACTAAAGACGATTTGGCAAGCACTCTGGATAAGCATGTTGTTATCATCTGCATGTGCAGCAGCATCTAATGTCCACTGACACCTTGGAGAAAATATTGAGAGTACATATGCAGGCGCTCAGCCAACTACATGCGGGAACTCACACCCAAAATTGTTCAAATGGCTCATCTAACTACATGTGGCAATTCTAATAGCCAATTTAACGCGGTCATATCTCCTTTACAGCACGGCGCACTGGTGGCACTGTAACGGTAGAAAATTACTCTTTCCCACACACATGCATATGTATGTACATTTTTGGCTTACAAACTTCGTTTTTTTTTTTTTGGTTTTTGTTTTTATTTTAGCAGGAAGAAGCATCGAAAGCCGCAACYACCGGATTAAGTATTATTGGGAGAGAGAAAGACTTTAAGTCACTCTATCATACTGACCGCTAATATACATAATTACAGCTGAATTATAGCTGACGCTTCGCTGACAGCTTGCCATTTAAAGAGTCTTCTATGCTCTCTGTACATGTCGGACTGTACGGAATAAGGTCGTGATGGAATCGAAACAGATAGCTTCTAAAGCATTATGACCACTCAGTACTTGAGTGAAGTGGAAGTCTAGGTCCCCATGTTGTCTATATCTCTACGAATGACAGTCCGGGGTTAATCTGTGGGTCCATCGTCCTTGGGTTGAGATTTCCCACCGTTGCTGTCAAATTGTGATGCTTTCGGTTCTCTCCTCTTTTTTTTTTACTCTTACACTGCTCTGATAGCTGGTCCTATCGCCCGTATTCGTCTCCCTGGATATCAATGGGCGGCATACTAGRTATAACTTCAGCAGCGATTAATTCTTTAATCCGATATTGGGAATAGGAAATATGAAAATTATTTTTAATAAAGATGTTCGAGATTCTTCTTCTTCTCTACTGGTGCTMACGCGGTTGTAAAAACGATTATTTTACATACGGATCAAAAATTGTGTAAATTACGATAGGCAACCGCTTCAAGGTGAATCGAAAATTGTATTCAATTCCTGCGCGTAGAAGCCAAAACTCTTCAAACAGGCTTCATGTATGACTCAAGACGTGTTTGTAGTGTTACGTCACTTTTTGCTGTGATTTCATAAATGAAATGGGAATAAAGCACACACTCATGCATTAAGGTTCCAAAAGGCCGTATAATGAAGAGCTCCCAAATCACACATAAGTTAAAACTTGATAAAATCTTTCATTTACATGTAGAGCTGTGGTATCTGGCGCTCGGTGTGGTTTCCCGGACTTTCTCCTTAATACTTCGCTCGCAAAAGGAGGATAATAAAATTTTTTCAGATGCAAAATTATTCAAATAATTCAAGTTGCCATTACCCCCCGGCTAGCCCTGGGTTCTTACCCGCACAGTCAAAGTCGTATACGAGTTTCGTTAACTACCGTTATGCACACATCYTCGTAAATACATTATGCCCCCGCGAATTGTTGTGGCAAATTTCACTTGCATACAGATTAGCATCGCGTTCGTCCTTGCCTTTGTGCCCTGAGTAATTAGTAATTTTATTAAATCACATAGTTCTGAACACATACGAGCATACGAGCATCCGAGCATCCGAGTATCGCTCGCCTCATAACTGCTGTATGCGTTTTCTTAATGGAGACATTGGGTGTTTTAAAGGATTCTGGGGCGTGCGGCGTAATTACCGGCAACACGCCAAGTGCCAGGCACAGCCAGTGCGGAGGTGTGGGCGAGGCAGTCAGACATCAGACTGTAAGGTGTTGCAAATACTTTGTCCCATTATGGGCCACATATGTATGTATGTACATATGTATCGATGTATGTATGTGTGAATGCACTTACACATGAGTGTGGACCGTGTAAAATGAGTTTATTGTAATTTTGTTAAAATATGACATATTTTATTGCTCAAAACACTTTATCTGCGGCGACATTTGCATTCGTGTTTGGGCAATAATACCTTGTGCGCATATTAAACTCACGATAATGAAATGAAATTAGTCTCATTTGAATTTATGTAAAGACTAACTCTCACAAACAGTGTGAGTATTATTTTTAAAGTTTTATGACTCAGTTAAGATTTGAAACTTCGGAGATCAGGATACACGCTTGCATCTCACGAGGGAATGGGGGTAAATCCAACTGAATTTATGCATATAATTCACATTTTTAGTTATGTATGTACATAGATACAAACATCTAAATACACAAACTTTCTAAATATATGAGTATGTATGTATATCCACAGCTCTATCGTGTKTTTTTTATAGTCGTCCCAACAGTTTTTGGGCTTAGCACCCTGATAGTCCTTAACATCGTAAATTCGTAATAATCTAATATTTGCATGTAATATAATTATTTTAGCGAAATTAAGAAATTGTTTCATATGAAAATACGTACGTATATACTATATGCATATGTATGTTTCGAAAAACTATTTAACCCTTCTGTTACCCAAAGGTCCTCGTGACCTTTTTATGTTATTTTTTCTTATATTTCAAAAAAGACACAAATTTTTGGGATTTCCCTTACAAATTCCAGYATTGCGAAAAATCTCTTCGAAAAAGTAATATGTGGGAAAAATAAAATGTGGCACAATCAAAACTAAAGTGTGAGCAACGTAAGGTTATTCAGTGACCATAAGCTGTCTAAAGCGTTAAGTGGAAGATTCGCGCCATTTTCGATAATTTCTATTTGTGTTAGAGGACAGGATTTTTGAGCATATTGATCTTAGGAGGTACTTCAAAACGAACATTTTTACGTGCTGGTTAAAATATATTTAATTTAGAAACTACATACATAGATACATAAAACTGCAGGCGTATATCGGTCGTATGGAGAAAGTCTCCGCAGTCCTTGAGATGAAGTTTATGATCGACCAATATTTCGCACTGTAATGTCACTTAAAAGGTGTTTGGAAATAGGTCGTGCGCTGAGGTTCGATAACAGAGATAATCGCAGTGCTCAGAGAGTATACGATAAACTTGCTTTAAATCGGGGATTTATACGAAAAGCGGGTAGCTAACTTACCGTTACGCCCATTCTTAGTTTACATGTCAAGTAAGCCAAGTAAATACGGGATAAAGGCATGGTTAGCTGGAAATATGCGTAAAAATTTACTCTAAATTTACAAATATATATGGGAAAAGATTTAGAGAAAGGAGCGAAACCAAGGCCAACGGGTAGTGTTGGCTCTAGTAAGTGGGTATGAAGGACGGAATATGAAGATATTCAGCTTTTTTACAACTTGAACTTGCTTTGAACTGAATAATAATATGACATTGGCGGGCACTGTGAGTATGAATAAGCGTTTTTTGCCGGTTTGCAGCACTAATCAGGAAATAAGGCGAATTACCAATACTAGGTAGACGTGTATTCTTCGATGAACACTCTTCATTGTTCAATATCTTCCTAAAAAGAATCAAAGAGTTACTGTATTCAGCACTTTGCATTATAGCAAAAATGTTAATGAYAACCATCTCAAGAAGTTACCAGAATTAATCGTTTTTTATAATCTGAAAGTGGACACAATGGACCAATTATCGTAGTAGAAACATATACGTGCAAGAGATAAACTAAAYGTTGGTACATAACCTTTTTCTCGWATATTGTGGATGTCTCGACGCCAAATGCCTACGCTTTATGGACAGACATCMACTATTTTGCTCTAAAATCTTGCCTGCGCTCAATTTGCCGTAAAAATTAAACTTAATTTGTACTCAGTAAAATTAAGAAACATTAGAAAAAACTAACATCATAAGGTTTTTATGGGAGACACTTACAAAATACTGTTTAGGTCATTCCGTAGCCTTAACATCACATGTGCACACCTTTTATCAAGAGAAATATTACTTCCTTTCTTCCTTTGCAAAATAACGGCAAACTAAGTTCATATGCTCATAGGCACATAAGGACATCCTTACTTTATACTTATGTGTACGAGCGTTTCTCTCGACTCAGTTGATCTATGCACTCATGTCGAAAAGCTGAAAAGCCGAAAATCTGAAAAGCTAATGAAATCGTTTAATTAATCGACAGTTGTGGCTGTGGTTAAGCGCGTCGCAGCGCGTCGCATTAATGCGGTGTAGCAACTAATTCAAAAGTTTTGATTACCTTTTCACGTACTTAAAATACTTTTGTAATTACTTTGTTAACTACTTCGACAACAAAAGACAAAAAAGTGAGGAAAACAAAAAGTGACAGAAGAATAAACAAATGCCTTTAGTGTTATTGTTACTTGACGCTATAAAATTTTTACATAAAACTCGTATCGGTGACTATATCAATGTTGCAGTTGATTCTCTTGACTTGACGTACTTAGTTGTTGTTGTTKTTGGCCCCATTGTTGTTGCTTGCTGCCATTCAGTTCGCTGAAGTTACAGTGAAACATAATGATTTCTCATTCCAGATAAGGTGCATTGCTTCTGTTCACGGTAAACGCGAGCCGCAGTCAGCAGTTAATGCCATTTAAATTTATCTGTAACTTTTTACTTTTTTTACTTGATACTTTTTTACTTGTTACCTTTTTACTTTTACGAAACTAATCGGTCTCTGTGTGCTGCTCCATTGACACTCGCTTGCGTTGTCTCTGGTTCAGTCGCTAAGCCGGCTCGTGGCACTCTCCACACAATGAGTAATTTAAAGCAGGTCAATGTTTGGACTGCTCACAATGTTGCACAAGTGTTTGTGCATTTGCCCAGCTTCAGATTGAGCGTGAACACAAATCGGTTATCAGCATCTATAAATCTCCGAATTAATTTGTATTAAAGGAAAACAAGCAGAAAACGTTTAAATTTGTTTTGGTTTTGTTTGCAGTGGATTGCTTTAGCTTTACCATCGCTGTTTTATGTATTTTGACAGAAACGGTAGCATACGTGTAACGCGTGTGCATACACATATGTATGTACATATGTACTGGAGACTTATGTATTAATTAACGCTGCATCGAAGCATAAAATTAGTTAGAACGAATGTCTAAAAGAAATTTGAATTTATCAAAAAAGCTTCTGATTTATAACAATTAGCTTTAAAACGAATTAGTAATTTATAATACATTTAAGAGTTCCCTAGGCTCTAGTCTAGCAAAAAACAAACAAAAAAGACCTTTCCTTTTTTATTTACAAGTTTAACTATTCATTTTATATGTCTACAAATTCAAAATTATTTTCGGGGATATAGGCACTTCTGGCATTCAATCTGGTTAGGCCATAACTCAAACTTTATACATATTTCTCTCGAAACTGTCTTTTACAAAACGATACAAACGATTTTTGTCATAGAAGAGAAGAATTCCTGTAGCCAATACAAATTTGCACAGGGGTTTAATTTCCATTCCCGCCAGCTTGGTGGGATATCTGAAGGTATGCGCTCCCAAGTGCTTAAGTCTTGACCTCCCAAACGCGTTTCCACTTCGTCTTCTTCCATACAGCTTCTGCTGATCCCAGCCATACTGCGTAGACGACAAAAGGGCAATGGCCCATTAAATGCACCAAAACTGGGGAGAGGCTAGCCTTACTTAAGACAAGGAGATCACTACATGTCTTGTGATCGATCTTGGCCCAAAAGACTTTTGCGACGGCGCATGTACCGATTACCAAGCTTCCGCGAAGCCCAGCTATTAAGTAGAACAAGAGAATACGAGAGCTTCGAACCGTTTCCATTCTACCGGTAGTTGTTCTAGTGTACCTTTTCTTGCTAGCTCGTCGGCTTTAAAATTTCCGGCGATTCCGCTGTGGCCTGGCACCCATACCAGTCTTATCACAAAGTTCAAACTTATTGATAGCGAGGTTAAGTACTCTTTGACCAACTCGAACGCACTGTCAATAAGTTCAAGGCTTGTATCGTCGCTCTGCTATTCCCACTTCTCCGAAGAAGGCGACACTCCGGAATCAACTCCTACCTTAATGGCTGCAAMYTCGRTCTGGAAGACACTGCAATGGTCAGGAAGTCTGAAACTGGAGTTGATAGAGAGCTCCTCGACAGTATACCCCTCTACCAAGCTTCCACCTGAACTTTGGTTATGAATGGGTATTCATGAAGAAGCTCACTGCCCCTCTCCTCCAACAAGATCGAGATAAATATTGTTTTTTTGGTTCCAGATTTCTTCCAGCTAACAAAATTATTACTAATTTTTTCTATAACGGTCGTAGCTAAAACCGATTGTCGTTTATCATAAATGCAGCCACAAGTGACAATTTCATCGCTGCTCAATGAGTCAATTAACCACTTTAGTGGAGATATTATCATAGGTACGAACGAATGTTTTAAAACTTCAAACATTTTCAGTTTTTACTCGCAGAAATATTTATTAAATAATCCACGAAGCTGTGATATTCAGCAATATTTCTAGRAGGGAAGATATCTCTGAAGCAAGTGAAGAAGATATGATCTGTTTCGGATAGTGGGCGGACCAGAATATCTCATGCGGAAGGAATTCGTTTAGCCTCAAATCCAGAAGCTGTCAGGATAAATTCGATTGAATGAGATTTAATGGGCTACACCCACCGCGGAGCAACATCGAAAATCCACACATYCAAGTAAATTCATACACACATACGCAAAGACACATGTAGGCATGTGTGTATTTGATACAAATTCATGAGCACTCAATTGAACTAATTCACTGAAGAAGAAGTGCATACATTTTAACAGTTGATTGCAATCACAACGATTTATTCGAGCATACACATACATATGTATGTACACTACGGGAACTTTGTACGCAGTAGCGTCAATAAATGCAAAATGAAGCTTTTGAAAGCAGAAAGAAAGTTTTCCGTCTCAATCTCAATCAGATCAGTGAATCTCATTCAGCTGCCAAAAATGGCGGGGCTGTGCAATGGTCAAAGGGCATTGAGTGGTCAAATTACAGGAAGTTCGTTATCGCAATCACCCCCTTGACGTGGATGTCAGCTGATTGCCCCTGGCCACCAGTGGCGCCTGGTGCTGATTAAAATGTCACGCATTGGAAAGGCAAAACTGGCAAAAGAATTTGGGAAATTAAGCGGCCGACAACGGATGAAAATCAAATAACCGTTCGAAGGCCGAAGACTCATTGAAACGCGCGATGAATAATACATGAGTCGCTCTAACGGCGTTCATAAAATCCTTTAATCGAAGCAAGTGTGTATTTAATACAGAACGCATAGCAACGTACGTACATACTTACATRCATATGTATACGCTGATGAGCTGAGACGTCAACTCCGGGCTAAGCACATTTATTTATTCATGTTCGAGGTCAAGCCAAGGCTATTAGGGTGGTGAGGCAGATGAAGACAGCTTAAATGGTAATATTTATTTATTTGTACCGCATTTAATTTCGCATGTTTACCTTGTTTCCCAATGCCCACGGACTATCATACGCCCAGCCATAAACAGGAGCACACGCCTGTTGACAGCTATCAGTATAACCTGAGGGGGGAATAATTACCCTTACTGCCAAGTGACCAAGCCACCACAAATGAAGCTTTACTCAAATACTCATACATACAAGTATGAACATATRTATGCACATTCATGTGTTKGTATGTAATTCAACAAAGACGGCATAAAGAAAATTAARGTGCACCGTAGTTTATCAGGGCAAATGTAGTCGAGTGGCAAGTGTCTTAATCGTTGCTGTAAATGAGTATAAAAGTTCTAAAAATACGGCTTACACGTATACATACATACAAATGTACAAAAGTGAATATATCCTGCAAAAATTTGTGAACCAACTGGACAATGTTTTGAAGCATATGCTGTTACAAATGTACCTAACCAGATGGTACGAGAAGATTTTATAGGTGCCGGACATTCTCGACCGATTTCAACCAAATKCRGCCTTTGAAGTATWCCATCTCGGGTCTAAAAATTGTCAAAATYGGACCAAAACTGKTCWATTCTCAGATACCGAAAGAAGCACTAAGGTTTATTGTTAAATTTTAACAGAAAATATCAATCTATGTAATTGAAATTTGGAGAAAAAATGGATAGAATGGAGTTAGTAATTCCCATAGCCCCCCTATTCGCAATATAAAAACTTTCTAACTGCCAGTGGACTTTACACCGCTTGTAATTGCCAATTTGTGAACTTCTTCTTTTGGTCGATTCTTCTTTTCACCATTTGGCGCCAATTYGAGATATCAAGTGTAGCCAGGTTCTTCTCCAACTGATCTTTCCAACGGAGTGGAGGTCTTTCTCTTCCTTTGCTTCCCCGGCGAGTACTGCGTCGAATACTCTCAGAGCTGGAGTGTTTCCATCCATTTGGACGACAAGACCTAGTCGACGTATCCGCTGTCTCTTAATTAAGTATGTCAATGTCGTCGTATATCTCGTACAGCTTATCGTTCCGTAGACTGCGGTATTCGCCGTTGTCAATGCACAAAGGACTATAAATCTTCCGCATAACCTTTCTCTCGAAAACGTGGAACGCTGACTCATCAGATGCTCGATTCAAATAACTCGGTCAGCAATCCCGAGGGCCCTGCCGCTTTGTTGTTCTTCAGATGGGTAATTGCTATTCGAACTTCTTCATGGTCGGGCAATGAAACGTCGACTCCATCATCATCGATAGGGCAATCGGGGTCAACATCTCCTCGTATTATGCTTTCACTGCCATTCAGCAGGCTGGAGAATTGTTGTCTCCACAATTTCAGTATGCTCTGGACATCAGTCACTAGATCACCTCCGGTCTATCCCATCCCGCACGTGTTTTGGGCGATTGTAACGTTGCTAGCTGTTGTTTTGTCTTTTTCGAAAACCAATAGTTTCATTTGCTGTTGTACGTAAGGAGCTTAAAATRCCGTCCCACAGTTCTCTTATACCGAGTTGCTGATAAGTGCTCTCAGAGAGCAATAGTGCAAGTCCAGTAGAGAAACGTTCGGTTAAATGTTGAGATTGAAGCTTCTCGACGTCAAACTTTCCTTGTCTTTGTTCACGTGTCTTTTTTGCTGCAAACAGGCGTGTGCGTATCTTCGCTGCAACCAGATAGTGGTCCGAGTCAATGCTAGGAACTTGGAGCATGCGCATGTCTAAAACATTGGAGACGTGTCTTCCGTCGATYTGGTTGGTCACTTTTCGATTCGAAGATAGCCATGTAGCTTGATGGCTTTTAATTATAGTATCTCAATTTTTACTCAAGTTATCGCTTGTACAGTCARACTTTCGGATGGATGGACAGACAGTTACTCGGATTTCAAGTCGTTTCATCATCTTGATCATTAACATATGTATATAACCCTATGTCTAACTCGGACCTAACGGTTAAAATGTTAGCAAAATTAGYATACCTTGCAGCAACATGTTGCAAGAGTATAAAAAGCAATGACAGTAAAAACCAGTGCCAGTAAAATGCATTTCAGTTATGCAGGCCAAAGATAGTCGAGCAGACACACACGCATAGAAATGCGGGTCCATTGGTACATACTATATGTACATACGTAGATGAGGACATATGTACATACATATGTATATATGTAAGGTATATACATTTCTAATACCACAGAATCAGTCTTCAATGTAAAYTTTTACGTATGTATGTACCTGCTTATGCCTACATACATATGTGGCATTTATTGTATGCACATACATTCATATATGTATAATATAAATACATATGTATGTATGTATATTTCTATGTGGGTATGCGAATATGGTGCAGCATTCGCCACCGAATAACTTGCAGCCGAAGATYACGCAATGTGTGAACAATTGCGATTTTATTCAAATAACGAGAACAAAATTTAAAATTGCAAAAATAAATAAGTATCCGTGAAATTAGCTGTCTCCTTGTTTCCAATACCCTCTAGAAGAATTTGCAGAAACAACTTGTATAAACACATGTACTCGTATACATACATRTGTACATATGGCAGCACAGGACAATACGAACACGCTCTTGCCTTCTCACCCCAACGAAATACGAGCATTATTGCCATTTGACAAATTTGCGTCGTTCAAAGCAGTCATGATGACTTGAAATGGGTGCATACGACACACCTACATCATATGTATGTAGATGTCTCAGCCCACCTTGGGAGTTGCTGCAAACTTTGGCGACAGTTGTTGTCTATTGATGTTCGCTCGACGTATTAACCACCATGACAACATTTAAGATTTGCAGAACATTAAACTTTTTATTTTTCAAGTCCTTTTTTACGGTATATTTTTAAGTAGCAATGAGCAGCATATGTAYCRATATTAATAAGGTATGGATTCGAATAATATATATGTATATATGTATGTATACATAAATCAGTATGTACATATGTATATAYATGCATGTGGGAATGTAATATAAATTCAATTAAGCAAGCACTAATGTGCCGCTATTTCTGAGACCTTTCTTTGTCGAAACTGTATGGTTAGGTCTTAAGTACTCGAGCAATTGTTTCTTTCTATTGTAACCTCATACAGGACGCTCTAAAGTTAGTGGAAGTGTACGTGTTGTATTGGGTTATTTGGAATATAGTCGGAAAAGTATTTTCGTATTTTGTCAATAGATSTCCTTGCAGTCGTATAGCTCTACTKCTACCAATCACATTGTGTCTTACCATATAATGTTGGAAAGGTGATATTTTAAGCTTCATTTAACAAAAATTAAATTCAGGGAAATTGAAAAAAGTTACAGTTGTTCAAAAATTAGTGAACATAATGAAGAAATTCGCTACATTTTGAAATAAAAAGTATAACCAATGAAATTTGTGAAGTTTACCGAGACGATGCTGTATCAGTTCGTGTACCACARCAATGGTTCGCTCGCTCCCGTTCCGGGAACTTCGATGTGAAAGAMMTCGCTCTGGTCGACCTATTGTTGAAAAAATCGATGAAATTATGGAAAAGATTGACCACGACCGTCACATTCGACATGACATTACTATGGAACTTAACATTCATCATCAAACAATTTTGAACCATTTCATTTTTTGGCCTGGCTACAAACAGAATCTCGATGTTTGAGTACCACATTGTTAGAAATTATCTGTGAAAAATTTAATGGACCGAATTAACAGTTGTGATTCTTAGCTGAAACGAAGTGAAATCGAATCATTTCTGAAGCGAWTGGTAACAGGAGACGCAAAGTGGATGRAATACGACAATAATGTGCGAAAAAATCAAGGWCCAAGCGTGATGAAGCTCGACAAATGGTCGAAAAGCCAGARTTGACGCCTCGAAAGGTTACACTGAGTGTTTGGTGGGATTKGAAACGAAYGGTCTGAATGTCTKATGGTWGAACRAYTRATTCTACATTTTACTGCKAACAACTGTTGAGATTGAAGCAAGCAATCGAAAAAAACAGCCAGATCTGTTTAACAGGAAKGGCTTGGKCTTCCATCAGGACAACRCTAGATCACACGCACCTTTGATGACTCGGAAAAAACTGCCGGACTCCCATATTTCYGGTTAATGCAGAACTCTCTTAATGGAGTAATGTTGGCTTCAAGAAAAGTTTAACACTGATGGCAAAAAGTGTACATATTTATTTRGAGACTTTTTCGACTCTATGTTTCGATCTCTGGCCTTTACATTTCTGAGAATACAGTTTTATCTTACAATTGCGAATTTTTCAAGAAATAAAAATGGATAAAGCATTGATAATTTKATTAAATTTCTTATGAGCGTTTAACCGACTTCTAATTTGGCAGCCCAACCTCATGTGTTTTACGAAAATTGCARAGAATTCTCCAGTGTTTATCATGTTACACTGCCAGAACTAATATACACCTAAACGTGTGATTTATGGCATTCGAGAGGGTAAAGATATTACTTAATTCAACAAATGTGTTTTTGTGCCAGCAGGAAACACTTGCTCATCTTATTAATATTTGCGCAATTCATCGGTTACAAATTACTTGTATTGTCCCACGCACAAGCCTACAGCTGAGAGCGGATGCTTCTGCAATTTCTTAGAGGCTTTCAGCATTTCAAGGTAACTCAGCTAACCAAACAAATGCCTTTAAGAGACGTGAAAGTGGGGATGCCCGAACTCCAAATACTTTATTAGTTGCTGTGCCAAAACTAGGTCGACCACAGCTGGGAATACGGATAAATTAGCGAAAGCAAATGGCATGAGTAGTAGATAATCACAAACAGTGGATTATACACAGTGCAACTGTTTGTTTGTATGTACATATGTATATAAGTGCTGTAATATTAATTTATTGCTTTTATTCGCTATGCCCGCAGCTAGACCCCGAAGACGTATCGAAATGAAAAAGGACAATTTAATTTAATTTCCGTTAACGCGAACCAATTGCTACTGAAGGATTCGGCACCGAGTTCTACGAAAGCACAACAACAGCTACCGCTAAGGCCTACACGAGRCCATGCAGACGATGATAAAAAGCCAGGTTTCAAGAAGAAAGCCCATAGTTCACACTTGTGACCACTCGTGGTGGAATGCGGTCACATAATGACAGATACGCATGTACATATATGCATATGTATGGATGTATAGACACATACACGTAAATTGTGCATAAATACACGGCTCTGCGCAAGAGTAAGTGCTGTTGCCGCCAGCTGCCGAGGGTTGCGGTTAATTTATAGCCACTAATTACGATATGATGAATTTTCCTTTCAGTGTCCACACATGAACGAAAGTGTATAAGCATACACTCATGTGTGTATGTGAATGTACGAAATCAAAACAATGACAAGGGAAGGGAAGCGACGTGTATGCTGCCTGCCGCAAGTGTCCTCAATTACTCTGCTCTCATCAGCCAATATTTGATGTGGTTTAATTGTGGGTCTTGGTTTTCAAGTAAAAATTTATTTATGATAACCTTGTTTAAAATGTAAGCTGACAGCAATTCTTATGAACACGCACCCACCCTAATAGTATAYGGCACGTCACAAAGCACAATCTCTTTCTAAGCACAACGATAACTGTCAACAGCCACAAATCTATACATCCGGTGGTATGGAGTTGAAAAAGACTATGCTTTGAAGAATAATGAAATCTACAGGYTCCACAYCCACCCCCACCCTCACTTACASCAACACTATRCYACCGAACACCCTGGGCTGGCGTAATCCTCAAATGTGTCAGCAATAAAAAGATAATCATGATTTACATCGCTCAGGAATTTATTCATCAGCGGGGAGACGGACAAAATTCGTATACCAACAGCTTCGACATTCATACGCACAACAACCAAAGTGAATATTTTTGAGGATTATTAGAGCGAAAATAGCGAACTTTATTAATTYGCAAATGAATTATTGACTTGAAGAGTCCTATAAAAGAATTCACACGTACAATGTCATAAATTCAAATGCGTGTAYTGAGGGGGGAGTGGTGTCACTTTATGAGCGCATTATTGTCATCCAGTCAAACATATTAGCTGACGGCAGTCAATAAAGCTAACTTAACTTGACGTATGTATGTATGTATGTATGTATGTGTTGGTGCGGGCAGTCGTCGGAAAATGTGCCCCTGTCTGTAATATCGCCAATGCAATATCGAAAAAATGTTTCGCCTGCTACTGAAATATTGCTACGCCTACATACATATTAACATATCAAAMAATAGGTAAGCGAAAGAAAATTAATGCTTTATTGCAGGGATACAAATGCAATTTCTGCTTGCCTTAAATTATTTGAAGCTTAACGTGATTTTCTCACTTATTCATCATGTCCTACCACTTGGATTCAAATCAGACAGCTTCGTGTACAGAGTAAGGTGAGAGTAAGGTGGTAAATTCGGCAGAAACATTCAGCTTTTGTCCGCAAAGTAATAGAACTGAGTCGATTTAAAAAAATTGTGTTGAACTAATCGTTAAAATTCTTTAAACACTTTCAAAATACGCACAGAAGAGCCGAGTTGAATGCTGCTTGGAAACCCTCTGTCGTATCAAAATGCTTGCCTTTCATGAGCTTTTCAGCCAAGGATACGAAAAAAAGTTCGGGTGGGGGCACATATGGGCTGTGTGCGGAGGCGTTGGGTTGCCGGCCTTGGATGGCTCTCGTGGCGCAACTTTTAATCGGCCGCGATGTCTTTTCGGATCCGATTGACCMTTCATTTGAGTCTCTTGAGGATTTCCACGTAGAACTTGACGTTGACGGTTTGTCCAGGAGGAACAAATTCTGGGAAGACGATGTCTTTGATGTCAAAAAATATAGTGAGCTTCGTACTCTCTTTRGATTTGCACATTCTTCTCTTTTTTGGGCGAGGCGACGCCGGCGTATGCCACTCTGAAGATTGCCTCCGAAACACATCATCTTGCTAAAGCAAAACCTGGATAAGCCTACTTGATCATATCAGATCAGATCAGTTGATCAGCTCGCGTGAAAATGTTTGCCCTGACACTCCAGATGCTCGGAGACARCTGACCAGSGCTCGTTCGTTAGCCAAGAACGCCYTTTACCGAAGCCAGTGGGGGCGCGCTCGCTGCGAAGTGCAGTACTATTACTCTCCGGACAAACCCWATACATACATGCATTTCATATATTCCTGTGTTCTTGAAATGTTTGAAAGGTCGTATAGACGAATTGATAACTGTAAATGTTGAATGCGCYAGCCTCCCGTTATGTGATTTCTAGACCATTAATCTTTATTTCGATGCCGATTCCGACTACAATTTCACCTTAATTTTACCTGGCTACGCAGTTGAACGCCCTTCCCCCCGCTGTGAGCTCTCCCCATACCATTTGGACTGACACATAAAGTCGAAAGTCAGCAAAACAAACAAATYTCTTTTTTATGGTAATTGAAGTTTTTATTGTTTTCTCTCATTGATGTTTATTGGATTTACTTGGCGGCAATGGCTATTTGTTTTGCAATATATGTATGTAAGTATGTGTTTTGTTACACTTGCAATAGCTTCGTTTGCATTTAATTTTTTCATGCGATATATGTACATACATTTGTAAGCATTTAAATACCTGAGTTCACTGCGAGCTTTAATACTGTTTACTTCGAATTCGAATTTCGAAAAATGCCAAAACTTCTATTAAATTTTAARATATTTACTAAAGAATACCTTCTGCAGCATTCGTCTCCGACGCACCGCTTATGTTTTCAGTGGCTGTCTGGTGTGGTTCGCCAAAAGCGCGTCGAATAAGCGTTTAAACGTGCGCCGAACGTCTGTCATCATTCATTCGCGACAAACAGCAGCAATAAAAAGCGAATAACTCGCACTGCAACTTTTTCAGCTCGAAATTAGTAAGGTAGCGAGGAAGCGCGCGCGAACAAAAACATCACAAGGTTTGGTTGCCTCAAATACCGCACATTCCTGGCATCCACTGCTGAATTTCCGCACACGATTGCCGCGAATATGATCACCAGACAGCGTAGCGTAATGCTACCTAGGTTCCCGCAAAGCAAAGCACGGTTTGTCCCTGAAGTACTACATATGTAGGTGCACCCCGATTGAGAAGATTCACAGTTGCCAACGCACTTTGATTGCTTCGAGCCATAGCTGTAAGTGGGTAAAAAAAAGGATGAAAAGAAATCGAAAGCTAAAAACAAGCAGCAGCTTCAATTGTCAACTGCTCCTTGTCGTCAGCGTCGTCATCGTCGCGACTGTAAGCACACTCTCGGCACACTTGGCCGCTCACGCCTTGCATTAAGCCGAATTCAGCTTATTTATATATACATATATGTATGTACATATGTACATAATTGTCGGTAAGTATGTATGTAGCTAAGCGAAAACTGCTGGCTCACTTCAGGCATTGGTAAGAAATAATTACCAGCCGTTTTGCTGGTTGACAGCAGCATTCGTGTAGCACTTGGTTGAACCAGCGAGTGTCCCGCTCGTCTTCCTCATCATCCACGTCCCTCCCACCACWACTGTGCTGGGATGTATTGATTTTTAGTTATTGAAAGCCAACCACTGCATTTGACAGAAAATTGCGTCAAATCAASAGGGCAAAAGCAAAAACTCAAAATGCGTAAACGCATGTATACATACATACAGACATACAAATATACAAACATACACATGTATGTAGATATGCGGCCCAGAAGTACAAAGTGCAGCAACAGAGTAAGGAAGCACAAGTGTGCGTGTGTGTGTGTGTGCGTGGAGTCATTCGTCGACAGCGTTTAAACCAAATTGCCGCAATAAGAAATATGCCGTTCGGGTCGGGCGATCGCTGCCACCGTGCCTAAGATAAGCGTAATGCTGTCCACTTTTCAACTCCCCCAGGACGTCAAATCTATGCGCCGCCGCTCTCTAGCGTATAGCGCGTAGACAAAYGCGCCAGCGCAAAAAGAGCAAAAGATCAATAGAGCGAATGCAGCGAGTGCAGCGAATAACAGTAGAATTGTCACCAGGACGCCATGAAGACTTTTTCCCGCCGCAGCTAGACTTTATTTTATAGCAGCATATACGAATGCTTCCTAGTCTGGCACGCTGCAAGCATTATTATTGTGATCCGCGTGCCCCCCGTGCCACCCTAGCTGATCGCGCGACGAGCACTACACATGTTGTTAAACAATACCGCAAACATTTGTTGACAAAATGTGCAACAGCACCATAAACAACGCACAAAGTCGAGAGTGRGCAACGGCAATGGCCACTGGCCACTGGCACAGCGACAAAAACAAACAACAAATGTTGACGACATGTCGATGCACTTGGCTATGTTGCTGTCGCCAACCTAATCGCTGTTGTCGTCTTGTTACCAGGCCGCTGGCCCTCCGCACGTCGGCCGGCCGGCTCACTGCAGGTACTACATACTACCGCGCCGACTTGATTGATGCACATCAATGCCCATGTCAACGAGTTGCTGCAGAAACTGCTGTTGATATTTCGCCGTTGCCTATTTATRGGCATACGTCAGTTTTTGCTCATTGGTGTGTTATTCGACTAATTGGGTATGAAGGGGCTTAAATAGCAGAGCATTGTTCTACATAATTAGCTGCTGCTGTTGCTGCTGCCGCTGCTATTGCCAATGTCAGTGCATTGTTCGCCGTAGGTGTGTTGGTGAAGGATTACCGATGCCTTGCACACACACACACACAAATAAATTAAGGCATATGCTGATAAATAGAGGGTTGTAATAATAGGCAACATAACTAATCGTCGCTCGTCTAGGAAATCCAAAAATTATGATGTTCTATTTACCGTTTTTATCCGTTATTGTCACTTTTGAACCAACCCAACTTCATATGTACATCCTTCTAAGCAATTTTTTTTTATTGACCTAGGTGTACCACATCGATTGACGTAATYGAATTACTTCACACCCACCAGCACACAGCGCACAGTTCGCAAATCGCAGCTGGTGGCTGGCATTCGGCAACGGCAACGGCAACGGTATGGTCAGGCGGCAGTCGCAGCGTCTTCTTAGCGCCACTTTGTGGCGACGCATTCGGCATACACTTATGAATTGCAAAATTTACATCACTTCGGCCTCGCATCGCACCGCGTTCATTCGACAAGTTTTTCACTCAACGGCCGGCAAGCTTTGAGACACCACAGCGCCAAATATTAGTTAACATGAATGCCTCGTGCGGTCAGTGAGACGTGATGGACATGTAGAACTACGAAGCGTCGCTCGCCGGTTCGGTTGGCGCAGCTCTGCAATGTCCCGTTTCGGAAGTTGTGGAAGCGTTCGCGGTCGCGGTCGCGTTCACGTTCACGTTCATGTTCACGTTTTCGTTTGCACTTAGGCCTGCGCTTATTGATGCCTGTCGGCTACTTCAGTAGCGCCTGTTGAGCCAGTTAAGACTTTTTAGCGCTTGCGTTTGGCAAATCGATTGTAAGCAATACATRCCTTGCCGCTGCTTCCACGGCCACTGTCACGGCCTTTTCCGCTTACCTTGCAACACCGCTACGCTCCCTCAGACACACGCTGCACGAACTTAGGTATGTATACTCGTATACTCATCCCAACATATATATGCATGTATGTACATACTCCCATGAACGTCTCGTACACTATAAATGCGTGTGCACATGTGCCACCGGGCGRCGCAGCGCGACTTGGCATAGCGGTCCATCGCAGCGAGCCGTATCGTGTGCGTAAATATCACTTTAAGCGAACGTGATATTTTCAAATTGATGACCATAATCTCCAGTTGTGGGATGTGACTGAGAGACCGAGTYAGGTCTTCTCGTAGTAGGTGCACGTACTTTGCGTTGCGTAAATTTTTGAAAGCACGCCTTCGGTTTTCATTCATAAAACGAAAGCTCAATGAATCGTCAATGTTATGCATGCACAAATGTGGCTGGCTGGCTAGTAGTAGATTCTTCCGCGTTACACGTCAAAAACGAGAACGAGATGGAATTCATATCTCACGCACAAGTTCACTCTCTGTTCGCTAAGGGACACACTTTTTTTACATACGTATATATACATATGAATGTACATATGTACATATGGCAAATAGGGATGGGTAGGGYTGAAATCAATAGTTTGCATATAATGATAAATTCGTTAGATCGTGACATTTAAGCGATGTTTAAATATATTTATATGTTGTATTGCTTCATATTCATATTTGTACATATATTTATAATACACTCATCACTTTTGACAATCGAGTTAAAATATTTCATTAGTTCTATACGTTTATCAGTTTAAAGAATACGAATATATGTAAATTTGGGTTAAATCAGGAGATTCTCAGGCTCCTCAGCAACTGAGTTCTTCTATTAAAGCTATGCTATTGCATAAAACAGCGCATATTAATATACWCTTTGGTCATATAATTAAGTTACTCATATACTTAAGTAMTTCTTAGCTTAGTTTTGCGAAAATGCCAAATTCAGACATCGCGGCATGAAGGCAGCTTCTTTTCGTGCTGTCAAAATCAACTTTGAAATCGACGAAGAGGTGGTGTGTGCCGATTCTCTTTTTACGGTTGTTTTTCAAGATTTGGCTCATGGTGAATACCTGCTCAGTTGTTGATTTGCCAGGTCTAAAGTCACACTGATAAGTTACAATCAGTTTGTTAACGGTGAGCTTTAATCTTTCACACAGTACCCTCTATAGAACTTTATATGCGATGCTGAGGAGGTTTATCCCAATTTAGTTTGCACAGATTTCGGAATTCCCTTTTTTGTGGATTGGGCAAACCACACCTAAATTCGAATCGTCGAGCATGCTTTCGATTGACCATATTCTACAAAGAAGCTGACGCATGCTCCTTATCTGTACTTCGCCGCAGTATTTGAATGACTCGGCGGGTGATCCATCGGCGCCCCGGCACTTTGTGTCTTCTTCAGACGGGTAATTACTATTCGAACTTCTTCAAGGTCGGGCAACCGCCATCACCTCTGGAGTTCTACAAAAGAGAGGGTAAGAAGCCACKCATATACTTAGGTGCTAKATTTAGAAAATAATGGAACTTACTACTCACAAACAACAAAGAATTACATTTATTGCCTTTAGTAATACTTCTATAAAGATTTATAAAACAAAAATATAAATATACTAATATTTTAGCAATTCAAAAATCCATACTTAGCATTCATATGCTTATTTTTTGTGTCTATTAATTAAAAAATCCGTAAATAACTATGTATTATTTAGGAAATTTATATTTTGTTGTATGACAAACTATTAGTATTTTGTAGGTTATATAATAACCTTTCTGATGGATAACTTTATCGTATCTGTTTTGCATAGTTTTTGTAAGAGCTGCACACTGGTCGGGAGTTATTCCGCGGCACTCTTGTTTAATAATATTCCACAGCTCGCTTGGATGTCAGGGTTTCCTTGTTGCAACTGCTCGTTAATAACCCGTATATTTTCAATGCGGTTTAAAGAAGTTTGTGCTGGCCAGTTGATTAGCTTAGTTTCTTCTCTTAACGACCCAAGAAGTGTGTTTCGAGTTGTTGTCGTGTTGAAATACGCACAGCAAAGACAAATTGTCAGCATATTCTTCAAGCAAGTTTTTCTCTAAAATAGCTTTGTGCATTTGGCCCGTCATCTTCTCATCATCAATCGGAAAGTAAAATTGATCCAAACCGTCACTGACGAGCCATCATGCTTCACAGTCTTGGTCGTGTATCTGGGATACAAATGTAAGTTTACCTGCCGCCGAACATATTGCCTGCCATCATTTGCAAAAACTTTAAACTTATGTAGATTCGTGGCTTCAAACTACCAATTTCTAAAATCTGTGGTCACGGCGGCAACAGTTCTTAGCGAACTCAATGCGTTGTACATATTTTTTTTTTTTTCTACACATTTGGTTTTCGTCTTACAATCCCTCCATATATACATATTTTCTGCCAAGTGCTAGTATGAGTATATAATATAACATTATGATCTAACTCCATACTGGACCTTATTTGTGTAGATGTCAAAAAAGGATCTGCTTTACTCATACTACATAGTAATAATTCTATTTTTTTCTTTTTCTGTCGTTTTACGCTAATTTTTCGATGTTAATTATCAAATACTTTAAATGGTTTGTAATGATTAATTGCGTTCATAATTTTACCGCAGGAAAACTTTAATGTTTCACCACTGTGGTAATACAACCTTCAACTTCAAAGGACTTCCATATGAGTTTCCTTTCTGTGAGAAATAATTTTTGACCATTATTTAAAATATTCCTTTAGACCAAGTAATATTTTTTGTAAGTTTTAAATTAAAATGTTTAACGAAATTAACGATAAAACTATTTAATTCACCTTTAAGTTTCAAAGTGATTTAATAATGTGCCTACGTAAAATGCTGAATTTGAGCATTTATCATAGCACACTACCATACAATATATTTGAAAAATTTCTAATGAAGTGGACAACAATAATATCTACAAGTGATTGGTTAAAACCATGATTTTATCAAATTTTTTATGCGGTATAAAATGAACCAGAAACTCGAAAATATTTACCCGTTTTCGGCAAAAATTATAGTTCGATTTTTATACTTCTTGGACGTAAAATTAAATACAAATGACACTATTTGTGTCAAGTTTAATTCTGATAACTTTGGTGATGCTATTAAGTACTAATTGAAAAGTTTGTTATATGGGAAATAGGCGTGGTTGTAGTCCGATTTTGCCTGATTTCTTCTCAGCAAATTCGGTTGATGTAGCTTTAGCAAGTTGGCAGAACCATGCCCAATTGTAAACCATTTTAAGCCCACTTGTGTCCCTGGCTACTGCGATTTCCTGTATTCAAACGGCTTTTTTACTCTGGCAACATGTTGCTAGAGAGTATAATCGTTTTGTTTCCCTGACAGATCGAGTTATAGGGATAAATGATCAAGATRACTAGAAAAGTTGAAATCCGGTTGACTGTCTGTCTGTCCGTCCGTCTTGTCTTTCCGTGTGTCTGTCCGTTCAAGCTGTAACTTGWGTCAAAATTAAGATATCGTAATGAAAATTAGTACACATGTTCCGTGAAAAAAACTGAGCGCTGAATTAAGATATAGAATTGTTCTTTGGCGCAGGGCGTTACAGTAGCAAATAAACCTGTGAGGTAAAACTAATGTACATATCTCCTAAGGCAATTGAATTCTTTTCATTGTGAGTTTTGAGCGCCCAACCCTGGGTAGGGATGATTCGCCTTCCCACTTTAGCTCGCCTTCAAGCGATTTTTTTTGGGTACTCAGAGAATAGTTAGTCTAAGACCGGAAGTCGTGAGCTGCTTGAGCCATACGTATGTAAAATAACCGTTTCTGGCCACTGCCAAGTGAACGGCACTCAGCGGTGCCTATGTAATAATAAAATAAGTAACACTATATCTCCTAAACAAATAAAGCTACAATAACCAAATTCTTGTAAGTCCAAATTCCTATCACCAGTGGGAAAATGGATGGAATCGGATCATAACCCGCCCAGTATTGGTACTGTTAAAGCCTATTTAAAGTGCGATATATCAGTAACTATGTAAATACGACAGTGAAAAAAATGTTTTCCAGAAATATTATGAGGGAGCTTTATAACCAGAAATCGAGGTCAAAAATTGGGCAATGGTCGTGGTGCAGCTCACTTTTAGTTGAAATCACATATATCGAAACCCGCCAGACCGAAATCCAAATTTGGTACGTGAAATTCCTCTGACATTCCTATATAGTGTAAAAATGGACGGAAACGGACAACAACCACGCCTATTTCCCATATAACATAATTTTAAATTTGAAACTTTGCACGAATAATACATTTGAAATATGCCACCATATGACCAAAAATTACCGAAAACCAAACAAAAGTTTTCAAGACTTTAGGTAGCGAATATTTGGACCCCAGTATCTATAGTTAACTTTTGATCAAAAATATTGGTCAATGTAAGAGATATGTATTGAAAATTCAGCGATAAGCCTTTTTTGAAAAAAAAAATATATATATATATATATGTATATATAGAAGAGAGGCGATTTAAAAAAATTTATTAAACCAATCGTTCCAATTCTTTAAAAACTTTCAAATTAGGTTCCTTCTGCGTCGATGCAGCGTTGCCAGCGCGATTTTCAAGCATTGAAGGTCTCACTTAAGGCATTCACCGGAATAACCTTGAGAGCCAAGCTGCATGCTGCTTAAATCCTCACTGTCGTCTCAAAATGTTTGTCTTTCATCGGCCTTTTCAGACAAGGAAACAAAAAAGTCTGAGGGCCAGATCTGCGCTGTAGGGCGGCTGTGGAAGTGTTGAGATGCCAGCCTTGGTTAGGTAGCTATTCACATGAAAGGCGGTGTGAGCCGGGRTGTTGTCGTGGTGCAACTTTCAATCAGCTGCAGATTTACCAAGTTTCACACAGAATTTAATCGCGTACCTCTGCTCCAACGAACGCTACATTTTCGTCTTGCACCACTCACAAAATACTTCGCTCGAAAATGTTTGTCCTGACTCTGCAGGTGCTCGGAGACAACTGACCAACCGCTCGTTTGTTAGCTAATAAGGTCCACTACTGAATCCAGTCGGTGTGCGCACACTGCCAAGTAAAGTCGCGGCGGAAGAAAAACAGTCCAATTACTTTCCGGACAATCCCTGTATTATGTATATGGCCATATGTTGCAAGAGTTTAAAAATAAATCGGAGAAATACACACAAGCGAATGTGATACGACTGAAAAAAAAGTAAGAAGTCAAATAATAAAACCGCTATAGTCTGAACAATGTAATCCAAAAACAAATTGGACTTATGAAAACATCTTGTAAATATTCATATAGCTAGATGGTTCAAGATTCACAAATACACAGACTTCAGAAACTGCAAAATTGATGCGAGAATAGCATGTTAAATGAAAAACTATACATAAAGCAAATTATACGTTATCATTCTATGAAGCTGTTATTTATTAAAAAATGTGGAAGAATAAATTTAAAAAAATATAGAGGTTGGTGTTTTCAACGATTTGGCAATAGTATTTATTTGTAAAATAGGCTTAGGGCTAGTCATAAAATAAACAATAATAAAATATAAAATCTATCTGAAAACTAAAATGATAATTCAAGGATGTAGAAGATAAAAAGATAACCTTTTCCTGATGGGAAATAACACGATTACATAAAAGCAGTTGATTATCGTATTTTTCWAAAAAATATTYMTAATAATTAATGCCAATCCYATAGGTCTCAGTAAGAAATACCTCTTGTTTAGATCAAAAGATATATGTATATGTATATGACAGCAAAGATATTGTGATAAATATGATATTTTCGAAGTTTTCTTATCAAAACCCTATACTCATAATTTTTAGGTATATTTAATTTCTTTACTTGAATTTTCATGTGAAGTGGGTGTTATTCTGGATTTCTAAGAACTAATATTAAACCAAATGAACTAAAAACTCATTGTGCAATATATAATATATGAATGTATGTACATATGTCTTTTTACTATCTGAGATATTCGCTGTAAATAAATATTTAAATCGAAGGTTCAGATCAAGGATATGCATCCACGATATTATACATATGTAGATATGTATATGTACATACGAACGAGAAAACCCTCATTTAATATTCGACTATGGGAACATCGAGTATTGTAGAGGAGTCTTAAAATATGCATTAAAAAACTTCGAAAAGTTGTGCTTGCAAAGGTGTAAACATGCCATATATTTGTGGTGCTTTTGTTAATTCCACTTTTCCGAAAGACGCATATTTGGCCAAAGTACTTACGTAAGCGGTTTGAAGCATCTAAATCCATAAATAAACAATTTAAGTCCATAAAACATACACCACAAAGTAATGGATGGCTAAGAGAAACCATGCTGCAAACATATAAAACATATGAGCAGTGTACAAATAACCGAAGGATACCATAACCGCAATTTGTATATAAGCAAGCAAAACGGTTGTGACCACTTGCACATACTAAGGCGCAAGAGTAGGCAACAAAGGCTTTGCAATAGAAGCGAACAACATGAGCGCGTAAAAGAGATAACAACTGAGATGCTTTACTGAAATGTAGTTTTGTAGTAGCGCACGAGTGGAGTAAATAACTGCACACTGCCAGCCACAACCAGTCGGAGAGACGTATATGTAGTATACGGCGTCCTCCCTTCGCTATTATATACATACCGTAACAAGTGAAGCGAATTGGTTGGTAGTCTTGCTTCCAGTTACTATAGATCGTACAGTAGCGCCGAGGCGTGGTCGCAACACAATCAGTGCGAGCGAGAGAACACTGTATACCCTAGTAAATCAGTAGAGAGCGCGTAATAAAATATGTGTCGTTAAGAGGCAGAAAGTGTATTTACAAGCGTGTTGACGTAGCACATGCAAGCAAATTTGCTTATCCCGATTTTTTATGTTGTGTTAATTCCATATTCGTTTGTTGTTGCTTTGCTTTCTGTCCACCGCCATTAGGAGTAGAATAGCGATAGGGAAGAAGTACTCTTTGTAGTTACATTCATATGCTAATTCCTATTCGACAGCAACTGAGTTGACATTCAGTCACGTCCCGCCCATTCGGTCCCGTTCACTTACATTCCAGCAAAAGTACCGCCATTAGGCGGCTSAATACCCCGCTCGATTCCGGTTGGAGCCCATGCTGGTGCCTCACAAAATTAATAGTGGTTGATTTTTATTAAACATCGGTGAGGTCTGAATACGCTCCCATTTAGTTTAAATATTTAACGTGCATTTCTAAAGGCCTTTCTTTACATATAGTTCATATAATATTTATTTTCACTTTACTTTAGTAATAAACATACATATGTATTTAAACTATAGAGATAAACTATTTTAGTTCCGATACTTCACTCCTATTCAAGTACAAAGTTGATTTTGACATTTTAGCCGTTAACAGCAATTTTTCAAGATTATTACAAAAAAACCGATATTTTCCTTACTAATACTTCGTAGGAAAGCTCTCCCATTGTTAAAGAAGGTATTAAAACAGTCATAAGTATGTTACATAGTTTCGGGCTAATTGGAAATTTCGTCTATTAAAGTAGATTCCACATGTTGATAAAAACTTTAAGGTAAACATTTTAAACGATTTCATGCATTTTTTTGGCCAAATTACGTTATATTAAAATACAACTTCTAAAATACTTATATGAAGATATCTCACTTACCAAGTCTGGCATAAAGCCAACAGAAGATTATAAATA
>NW_017537396.1:89338-99106 GCF_001853355.1 Bactrocera latifrons | reverse complement strand
GCATTTTTACGAAATACCGCCATGTGTCCCTATTATTTTTCACTTGACTGTATATACATTTGAAAATTAAAAAGATTTAAAATCTAAATTGAAACGAATTAACCGCACAATTATTATTGGGTCGACTTTAGTACACCTGCGCAGGACTTCGGGAATAAAACCGGCACGGTCGAATACCAGAGGTTCGCCAGGTCAATATTGCAATACTTTAGTTGATGTTAAGTAAATATAATTGAACAATAAATTTAATATAGAGGTATACTTGTAGGGAAAGTTTCAGAAATGAGGTGTTAGTGGAGGAGGTAGTGTTAAGATGGTTAGATATTAAATATATGTATGGATATCGAAGTGGAATGCTCACAACCGTTGACCCCCAAACGATGTTGTATTGAACATAAATATTTTCCATTTTTAATATTATTTTTTTTTTTTTAAAGAAGGTGTGTTAAAATCTTTGTTCTTCAGAAGAACCTCCAAAAATTGTGTCACCAACGTCTGGCGGCCACGCACTTATAAATTATTAATACATAAATATATTGGTATTGGCTTTAAAAATAAATTTTTGTGTTTCAGATATAATCCAGAAGCTAGATGCCACTGACACAAAGGTAGCAAAGCTCATAAGTGGTGTTGATGACCATCTCACACCCATTTAAAAGGCTCGATAAGTCAAAGTAAGGAATGTTGTTTAACATTTACAAAATAAAAGAGAAGCTAATTTTTATATTTTAATTTTTAAGGTGCCAGAAAAGACTGATGTGCAGGCACAAAGTAAACTATTGCACGAATGCCGCGTCATAGCGGCAAAGACGCACCATTCAATTAGCCGCATCACAGGTGACCTGGAGAACGAGCATTATATGGAGCTCACTTCGAAACTGCCCATGCCATCGAAAGAGCACGTGTGCTTCCTGGAAGACAAACTTTCACAAAAGGAAAGCACATATTATTTAAGTATGTACACATTAGTTATAAGTTGTACGTATTACTTTTAAGTTGTAGTCTCTAGTTTTACTTTTTTATACAAATGAGAATTTGCAGAGGTTTGGACGATGACAACAGCTCATGAGTCGACGTTGCAAGTTTTTGAGAGAAAGGTTCTGTACGAAATATACGATGACATTGACATAGTTCAGCAAATTGAAAGACAGCGGCTATGCTGGCTAGGTCATGTTGTATTCGCCACAGTACCCGCCGGGGGAAGCAGAGGAAGAGAAAGACCTCCTCTCCGTTGGAAGGACCAGATGGAGGAGGACCTCACTTTGATTGGAATATCCAATTGGCGCTACGGAGCTAAAAGAAGATACGACTGGCGCCTTGTTGTTAACTCGACTATAATCGCGTAAGCGGTGTCTACGCCAAGTAAGAAGAAGAAGAATTTTCAGAGGTATAATTTTTATACTGAAGTCAACTTAATCTTGTATTATATTTTATTTTAATAACAAATTAACATTTTCTGTCGAATGTACTCCTCAGTCATCCTTCTGATTTCACTGCGTTGCCACTCTTTCATTCTTAGCTCTTCCAGAAGCATAGCACATCATGCTCTCACACTATCCCACACTTGTTTTGACTCAGTCATAAACTACACTATGTTATCAGGTGTCACTTGTTCGATTGTCAGTTTCTGTATATCGGCTCTCTCCTTTTGATACCGTCGGCAGAAAAAGAAGATGTGTAGCGCGTTTTCTCCGCTACTGTCGCAGAAGGAACTATTCGTCCCGTCGTCATGTCTATATTTATAGAGATACCCTCTAAAACACCCGTGTCCCATCAGAAACTGCGTCAGGTAGAAATCTGTTTCTCCATGTTTCCTATTTAACCATGCTTTTATGCTTCTAATTAGCTTGTGGGTCCATTTCCCTGTCGTAGCTGCATCCCACCGTCTTTGCCACTCATTGAGGCTTCTTTGCCGCTCTTCCTTCCTCTTTTCAGCGGTTAGTTGCCTACCCAGTCTTGTAGATCTGTCATATATTCGTTTGAGTTCCATGGCCATTATCTCTGGTGGCATGATGCCTGCTAAAACACCAAACGCTTCGTGGGATACCGTACGAAATGCCCCGTGACCCTTATGGCACTAAGTCGCATTGAAAATTTCGCTTTCTTAGCATATGTCTTTTGCTCTAATGCTGGTCCCCATATGGGCACCGCATACATCAGAATTGATTGGCTCACCTTGGCCAATAGCGCTCGCCTATTTTGGCTTGGTTCACCAATGTTGGCCATTATTCTTGATAGGGCGGCCGTCACACGTGCTGTTTTCTCACATACATTTTCGATGTGCCTCTTGTAGCTAAGTCTATTGTCAATAAGCATTCCTAGGTACTTTAGTGCCTAATTTAATGCCTTCGAGCTTTTTCCTGCTTGTGATCAGGACAGCTTCAGTTTTTTGCCCAGCGAGTTGMAGTTTTGTTGCCGTGAGCCACTCTTTAATCGTTAACGCCGCTTGATTGGAAATATCATTCGCATATCCAATTATCTCTACCTGCTTCGGGAGATGGAGACGCAGTACGCCGTCGTACAACACGTTCCATAACAATGGGCCAAGCACGGAACCTTGTCGAACTCCGCCCGTTACCCTATATGTTTTTATTTCGTCATCAGTATCGTACAGTAACAACCGGTCAGACAAGTAGCTGGATATGATCCTAACCAAGTAAGCAGGGGATTTGTTACGTTCTAGTGCTCTTATAATATGAGGCCAGTATGCCGAATTGAGCGCATTTTTAACGTCAAACGTGACTACTGCACAGTATTTCTTAGTACCATACATCCATCTTTTACCCTCTATTGCCTTGTTAGCTATGTCCGTAAGCTTTTAATCGCATCAGTGGTGGATCTCTGTTTGCGGAAACCATATTGGTTGTCAGACAGACCTTTCTCTCTGATTTTCCGCTCTAGTATCTTGCCGGTCGTATCCAGCATACAGATCGGTCGATATGAGTTGGGCTCTCCTGCTGGTTTATTTGGCTTCTGCAAYAGGACCAGTCTCTGCTTTTTCCAGATTTTCGGAAACACACCTTTTTGTAAGCACCTCGTATACAATTCATCAAAGGGTTCCGCATTGTGCTTGATAGCAATCTTTAAAGCCTCATTTGGGATACCATCCACACCTGGTGCTTTAGCATTGCCAAATCTCTCTGCCGTTTTTATTAACTCCACATCAGTGACTATTGTCCATTCCGTTTCAGCAGGTTCTTGCGCTCGCGGCGTTCGATTTTCTAGAGGTTGTGCGGGAAATAGAGTTTCCACWACGGTTTTCGGTAGCCCCGGGCACGTCGGTGCTAGYCCTTTGCCACGTCTTATCTTAGTCATTACCAGCTTGTAAGCATCACCCCATGGGTTTTCGTCGATTCTTCCGCAGAGTTCTTTAAAGCAGTAGGATTTACTTTTTTGGATTTCTTTTTTGAGAACGCCACGTTTTCTTTAAAGCATTCGCGTAGTTGCGTATGCTCTGCAAGTCCCCGACTCCTTTGACACCTCCTCCTCGCGTTGTGGCATTCCTTCCTTAATGTGTTGATCTGCTCATTCCACCAGTAAMCAGGCTTTCTATGAGCGCCATGTTTTTCCTACTCATGGAAGCGTCGCATGCTTTAATGACGTGCCGCACTAATGTCTCCGCCTGTCGATTTATGTCTTCCTCAAATGTTAGATGAGTTTTGAAAAGTTCAGCGTCCATGGTTTCCATCTTCCATCCTTTTCTCTGTACTTTCTTAGTGGACATATTCCTTCGATTTTGCACCGAGCTTTCGATTTCGAACCTAATAGCATGATGGTCACTGTGTGCATATATGTCGCACAACTGCCTCCTTCTTGTCCGTGCTAGAAAACTAGCMAACCATTCTTCTCGAACGAATTTTGATTTCCGGTATTTAGTAACACCATGTCTAACGACGAGAAGGTCTTTAGCAGAGCATCTCCAAGCCTATTTGTTCAGATGCTACCCCACTCCATCGCCCCATGCATTAAGATCGGCTGCTATCACGTTTCTTGTAGTAGACAGAATTTCTCTGACTAGTTCGTCCAGGATTTTCGCGAAGTCAATCTGCGATATGCTTGGCGGCGTGTAGCAGCCATAAAAATTGATTCCACAGATTTTCGCTCGTGTGTAAAAAGATTTCCCTGATAGTGGTTTGTCCTGAAACATTTCCTCTCCAAATGACCATATGGCAGCTTTGTTTGTGTTCTCAGAGATCCACGTCGCGCCGCTTATATTTTTGTACTGTTCGCAAAGTACAGCTACATCAACCTTCTCCTCGTAAACCGTCTGCTTAAGAAGCTCTTGTGCAGCCTCTCAGTGGTTTGGATTGAGTTACATAACTCTCATTTTTTGATGTTTTTACACGCCTCTTGATAGAGAGGACACTTTTTGCTTCCTATTTGATAGTCAATGCCTTGCTTGCGACTGAGTTGTCGCACTTTGCTTCCTTTCTCAGGGGAACCTCCATTTTGTTAGACCATTCCTTATGGCAAGTTTTATTTTTCTTCGGCGGTGTTCTTCGCTTTGGCTGTATTTCGTCTCGAGGCCTCTTGGGTTTATTCTCTGTGTTGGTTGTCATCACTAAAAAATTCCGTCGTGCTTCCTTATTTGCCATGTGCTCCTCCTGAGCACTTGCCTGCAACTTTGCTATCACACCGAGAAGATCTCTCATGGTGTTGKTGATAGACCGCTGTGGTGGGTGCATTATTTCGATCAACTTCTTAATCGCTTCCCCTAGTTCAGCTTTTGCCAGGGGAGTGGTGTCGCCCAACGCTGGTGGTGATGACATCGCTCTCAAAGGTTTGTCAACACCAAGGTGTTTAATCGGTCACCTACCCTTTCCCGGAAAACACGGACGCACCGGTGCTCGCCCGGTTCAACGTAGGCTACCACTCCTGCGTCCAATGCACACGTCTTGACCAGGGCCCGAAGGGGCCGGTTCCTGATATACACCGCAGTAGACATATCGGCAGAGCATGCTTACATCAGCCTCTCCATCCCGCCAGCAGAGAAATCGCTGTTGACACTTTGAGGGACTCCTAGTGCGCCGCGCTGTGTACCGGTGATTTTTTGATGACAGCCGCACCTAACATGGTGGGCAGACGCTGACCAGGAAGCCGCCTATTATGGGTCCGTCGCGCCTGGATTTTTATTGATCTGTCAGCTTTTATGCCGCACCCTCCACTCCTGCCGCTCGTTTTCGGGGATTGCTTATTCGTTTTAACTTATTTCGCAACTGACCTGCTATTACAGGCCCTTCGGTTATCCGCGCCCTGCCGGCCGACCCCCCCGGTAGCTTAGAGCCCAAATTCTATAGGACAGAACACTCCGTCCGGGCTTCCTGCCGTAGGTATCGGTCAATATGTAAGACACCTTAGCAAAATTATATTGCTGAAAATATGTACAATCCACGAATTATCTGGTTCCTGTATACTACAAGTACATATGTAATTATAATGATTTCCGTTATTCAAGCAGAAATTATGCCGTTTTTGTCATATATTGTGATTTGCCATATCCTAGCTTATTTGATATAGTTGTTTCCGTCTTTCTATCTGATTTGACTTGTTATTCAAAATATGTTRTAATTTATTTACACTCAGTACTTTTTCTCTTCTCTCTCTTTTTACGCTATTTCACTTTAACGCTGTTATTTTTGCAGCGCAGACTCTTACGCCAATTTCTCACTTTAACGCGATTGCTTTTTTTTTCGGTTTTTGCTTGTTTACATATTTTTATGCGTAATAATTTTTGTGTGAGTATATGGGTGTCCAGTTTCGGGGATTTCGTAAAAAGACTAAGTTCCTCATTATTGCATCAGCCGTTGATTTTACATCCTAATTTAAATATCATTTTCCTCCCACCGAATACTACATCAATTATGCAACCGATGGATCAAGACGTTATTGCGACTTTTAAAATGTACTACCTCAAAAAAAATTTCAGTGCATTATGGAAAAACTGGAAGAAAATCCTCAATTGGACTTCACCGATGCTTGGAAAAATTTTTCTATCAAGGATTGCATGTGTAGACGTCAAAACCAATTTCTGAAATAAGGCAGCGCACGTTAAACGCATGCTGGAAATCTCTTTGGMCAGAATGTGTTAAAAGTGATATATCCGTAACAAGCAATTCAACTAATTATTCAGATATCATTGATTTAGCACGTTCCGCGGGAGGAGAAATTCTTGCAGATATTACGAGAGAAGATATTGACGAGATTTTTCCAGACCAAGAGCTCGACGATGACGATTTGATTGAAATATCTACGGAAGTAATCGAATCGGAAAATGGCAGCGACACCGAGATAGATGAGAAACCAATTAAAACAGAGACGAATAAGCAAGGTCTTAAACTTGGAGCAGAATTGGAAAATTATTTTGTAGCAAATGATACTGATGCCGAACGTGCATGAATTTTTCAAAAAGAATTGAGGCTCTGCATGTTAAGTTATAAAGAACTACATCGGAATTTATTGGGACCAAAAAGAAGCATTCAAACAAAATTAACTGAATTTATGGTGCAAACTCAGTCGGGGATGCTAAGTCAATCAGAACATCAATCTATAGTTCTTACTATTGATTCTGATACAAATTCTAGTGATATTAATGCCGGCCATCAAAATAAGTGGTTAAAAATAATTTCCACTACGAATAATGACAGTGATTAAACAGCATTCAACGGTTATTTCAATAAATCTACCTATTTTCTATTTTCTTCTCTTTTATATATGGTTTCTGTTKTGTATTTTTATGAGTGAATAAATCATAAGTCTGAAATTTTAAACGTATTGTATTGTTTTTGAATAATTTATTGCGCGTATATTTTGTTATACGCGATATTTCTTATATTCGGAACTAATTCGTCAGTTAATATTGAAAAACTAACCATTTTTACGGGATACTGAGTGTAAATATATTTGGTTTCACAAACTTAGGGTTAAAGCTGAGTAAAAATGAATTGGTCGAGATGGATCTGAACATCCCTCATACAATGATTTTAAATTCTCTGATTGCCTTCTTCATTTACTCAATATAGAAAATATAGCTTCTTTGATTGAAATTATATCACATACAACTATAAAGCATTTATGAGATGATCACGTTTATTGTAATATATCGCAGACATGAAGCAGCATATATGTAGCAATAAACTAGAAGAGTCTAGGTCAGTTATGGAAAAGTACAAACAATTTGCATTTTCCCCCCTTCCAACTCTGATCGGCAATTTACGTACATTACTAGTACTACTTCTTGGCACTATTTGATATAAGATGAAAATATTTATGTACATAAACCTACAACCTGACATACATACATGTGTACACATACAGGGTGGCTGATGAAGGCCGCTACCAAAAAAAAAGTAAATAACTTTTTTTCTATTTAATGGATCTGGTTAATTTTTTTTTATTACATTTAACAAAAATGGATAACTGGGACAAGAAGCTTATCTGCTCAAATGGGTGTAAGCAGACAGTCATTACAGTCAATTATGCACAAAGGTTTGGACTTATTCCCATATAAAATTCAAATGGCCAATAAATTGAACGCTGCACACTTGCCGATTCGCTTGGAATTATGCCAGGAGATGCTTCAAATGGTGGAAGAGGATGGAAACATGTTGAACGAGACCCATTTCGATGTAATCGGCAACATAAACAAACAATATTGTCGAATATGGAGTGCCTCCAACCCACAGATACTCCATGAGACTTCATCAAGCTGCATTGGCGGGCCCTACTTCTTCGAAGGAAACAGTCACACCCTTACGGTCTTTCTAGAGTTTTTTTTTTTGTTGCCATACTGAAATAATTAAGAAATGTCACAAGAATTCATCCAAAATTGACATTATTAGTCTTTCAAGTGGATGTTGTTTGTTTACAAGTTGTACGGTGTTATTTTAAAAAATTCAATAAAAAATTTTAATAACGTGGAATTATATTTTAATTATGGTTATGGTGAAACGATATCAGAGATCACTCCAATCTCATGGAACTTCTTCTGCAAACAGTGGGAAATGATAGGTAGCCCATTTCGTTTGATGAAGAAAGACAAATAACAAGAAGGAAATTTTCAAGAAGATCGGGAATTCCAAATGTGGTTGGGTGCGTTGATGCAAGGCATGTTTCGATTATTGCTCCGTGCGAAAATAAACATCTGTATCTAAATCAGTGGCGCTCATTTAATAACAACGCAATAAAAATCCAAGCACTCGTGTTTGACTCATATATCTGCTCCTGCGAAAAATATCACACGCACACGAAAGCGGCTGAACACGTACGCTAGGTCAACACTTGAATCGGCATTTAGTACACTGACAGAAACACCTCGAATCTTAAAATGTTTTCAAGCGAATGGCAAGAAAATTATTTTCTTATTGAAACTGATGAAGGGGAATTTTSCACTTTCAAATTAATTCAAAATAAACAAAGAAACACGCTTTCTGACCAACATCTTACCGATCTTCTACGCATTAAGGAGTATAAAGGGGAAATCAATATTGATGATGTATTATCGAAACAAGTCATTTAGTCAACGACTTTATAAATTTTCAAGTATTAGAAAAAAGATTTCAATAAACATTTGCGATACTTTTTCCAAATTTGCCAATAATTTTTTTCCCTGAATGTAAATAAAAATAAAAAATATACAGTAGAAATTTGTTCAGTGTTCATGGCAGCGAAAATCTAGACCAATGTTTGTGCAGCGCAAACGTAAAATATAGTAGTATTGAGGCGTGCGTTGTGTTTTAGATTGAGCATTTGTGTGAAATAAATATTTGTGCGTTACACAAGTATATACAGTCATGTGAAAAATAATAGGGACACTTGYTTGAAAATAGGTAAAAAATAAAATCTGATTCATTTTAAAAAAATTATCAAAAATGTAACATGCAATTGTTTGCTGGGATGTCAGTGAAGTAAAGAACCGTTATCAAAAACAAAATATTTGGCGTCGTTTCGCAGCTGTTGATCATTTTGGGAAGTAAGATCGTTTTTGAGTGTGCGAAATAATAGGGACGGGTGTTAGTTTTGAAACATTGGGATTCTTAAAAATTTTTAAGCAATAAAGGTATTGCATGCGAGATTTTATATAATCATAAATTGAGAAAGTTAACACATAACTTAATTTAGTAATTTAAAATGGGCAGAGGACTAAACTGCAGCGCTGAGCTGCGTAAGTAAATAAAACACCTCCACAATCAGGGATTTTCATACCGGAAAATAGCCGAAACGCTGAATTTCTCCAAGAGAATGGTAGAGAATGCAATGAAATATAAGCCCCAGAAAGAAACGCGTGGACGAAAATCAAAAATATCTCTAACTCTTGAAAGGAATATAATGCAATTTTTAAAAAAGGGCTTGTCTGCATCCTCTAATGAACTTAAAAAGGAATTTTCTTTGGACGTCGGCACTTCTACCATTCGTAAATGGCTAATTAATAAAAATTTAAAAGCAAAGAGTCCTAGAAAAGTACCTTTTCTGTCCAAACCAAATGTGATTAAAAGCTTACATATTGTTAATGAGTACATCAAGTGGCCAGTGGAGAAATGGCGCAATATCCAGTCCTCAGATGAGAACAAATGCAATCTTTTTCACCCTGGCCTGCTTACTCACCGGACTTAAGTCCCATCGAAAACTTGTGGCAACAAGTGAAAGTAGCTTTGAAGGGTAAAAAAGCAACAAACAATGATGCACTTTGGCTACTGATACAGGAAGCGTGGAAAGCTATTCCCCGGGCCACGTGCCAAAAATTAATTGACTCATTACCTCGCCGATGTCTGG
>NW_017537396.1:82129-89263 GCF_001853355.1 Bactrocera latifrons | reverse complement strand
AACATTTTTTTAAACTGCAATTGTGCCTATTTTTTCACAACAATTTCAAACTTAATGAAAATATTCGTTTTCTTTGCATTTTTACGAAATACCGCCATGTGTCCCTATTATTTTTCATTTTACTCTATATACATGTGTAAATTAAAAAATTTAAAATCTGAATTGAAACGAATTAACCGCACAATTATTACTGGGTCGACTTTAGAACACCTGCGCAGGACTTCGGGAATAAAACGGGCACGGTCGAATACAAGAGGTTCGCCAGATCAATATTGCAATCCTTTAGTTGATGTTAAGTAAATGTAATTGAACAATAAATTTAATATAGAGGTATACTTGTAGGTAAAGTTTCAGAAAATGAGGTAGTTTTAAGATGGTTAGATATTAAATATATGTAAGTATTTTTCCATATCTATAGATGATAAGCTCCTTTTAGTTCCACTCATTCACCAACTATTTTATAATTTTTCATTGAATGAAATTTGATGACCTTGTGGAATAAATGGATTTCGAAGTGGAATGCTCACAACCGTTGACCCCCAAACGATGTTGTATTGAACATAAATATTTTGCATTTTTAATATTATTTTTTTTTTTTAAAGAAGGTGTGTTAAAAACTTTGTTCGTCAGAAGAACCTCCAAAAATTATGTCACCAACGACTGGCGGCCACGCACTTATAAATTATTAATACATACATATATTGGTATTGGCTTTAAAAATAAATTTTTGTGTTTCAGATATAATCCAGAAGCTAGATGCCACTGACACAAAGGTAGCAAAGCTCATAAGTGGTGTTGATGACCATCTCACACCCATTTAAAAGGCTCGACAAGTCAAAGTAAGGAATGTTGTTTAACATTTACAAAATAAAAGAGAAGCTAATTTTTATATTTTAATTTTTAAGGTGCCAGAAAAGACTGATGTGCAGGCACAAAGTAAACTATTGCACGAATGCCGCGTCATAGCGGCAAAGACGCACCATTCAATTAGCCGCATCACAAAAGGAAAGCACATATTATTTAAGTATGTACACATTAGTTATAAGTTGTACATATTACTTTTAAGTTGTAGTCTCTAGTTTTACTTTTTTATACAAATGAGAATTTGCAGAGGTTTGGACKATGACAACAGCTCATGAGTCGACGTTGCAAGTTTTCGAGAGAAAGGTTCTGTACGAAATATACGACGACATTGACATAGTTCATCGAATTGAAAGACAGCGGCTATGCTGGCTAGGTCATGTTGTCCGAATGCACGAAAACACTGGAGGTCTGAAAGTATTCGTCACAGTACCCGCCGGGGAAAGCATAGGAAGAAAAAGACCTCCTCTCCGTTGGAAGGACCAGATGGAGGAGGACCTCACTTTGATTGGAATATCCAATTGGCGCTACAGAGCGAGAAGAAGATACGACTGGCGCCTTGTTGTTAACACGACTATATTTGCGTAAGCGGTGTCCACGTCAATAAAGAAGAAGAAGAATTCTCAGAATTATAGTTTTTATACTGAAGTCAACTTAATCTTGTATTATATTTTATTTTAATAACAAATTGACATTTTCTGTCGAATGTACTCCTAATTCATCCTTTTCACTGCGTTGCCACTCTTTCATTCTTAGCTCTTTCAGAACCATAGCACATCACGCTCTCACACTATCCCACACTTGTTTTGACTCAGTCATAAACCGCACTATGTTATCAGGTGTCACTTGTTCGATTATCATTTTCTGTATATCGGCTCTCTCCTTTTGATACCATCGGCAGAAAAAGAAGATGTGTAGCGCGTTTTCTCCGCTACTGTCGCAGAAGGAACTATTCGTCCCATCGTCATGTCCATATTTATAGAGATACTCTCTAAAACACCCGTGTCCCGTCAGAAACTGCGTCAGGTAGAAATCTGTTTCTCCATGTTTCCTATCTAACCATGTTTTTACGCATCTAGTTAGCTTGTGGGTCCATCTCCCTGTCGTAGCTGCATCCCACCGTCCTTGCCACTCATTGAGGCTTGTCTTCCTTCCTCTCTTCAGCTGTTAGTTGCCTACCCAGTCTTGTAGACCTGTCATATATTCTTTTGAGTTCCATGGCCATTATCTCTGGTGGCATGATGCCTGCTAAAACACCAACCGCTTCGTGGGGTACCGTATTTCGCTTTCTTAGCACATGTCTCTTGCTGTAATGCTGGTCCCCATATGGGCGCCGCATACATCAGAATTGATTGGCTCACCTTGGCCAATAGCGCTCGCCTATTTTGGTTTGGTCCAACAATGTTGGCCATTATTCTTGATAGGCGTTCCATAACAATGCCAAGCACGGAACCTATATGTTTTTTGTCCGTCATCAGTATCGTACAGTAACAACCGGTCAGACAAGTAGCTGGATATGATCCTAACCAAGTAAGCAGGGGATTTGTTACGTTCGAGTGCTCTTATAATATGAGGCCAGTATGCTGAATTGAACGCATTTTTAACGTCAAACGTGACTACTGCACAGTATTCCTTAGTATCATACATCCATCTTTTACCCTCTATTGCCTTGTTATGGTGTATCTCTGTTTGCGGAAACCATATTGGTTGTTCGACAGACCTTTCTCTCCTTCCTTTTCTAGATGCAGCTCTAACCATGCACTGATTTTTCGCTCTAGTATCTTGCCGGTCATATCCAGCATACAGAGCGGCTCTCCTGCTGGTTTATTTGGCTTCTGCAACAGGACCAGTCTCTGCTTTTTCCTGATTTTCAGAAAGACACTTTTTTTTTTGACATTTTCTGTTGAATATAATAATAATAGGCAAATTAGTATTTTAAGTAAATATGATTTTTTAATTAAATCAAGCAAAATAATGTAAAATGTACTGAATTTTATTTAAAATAATTGAATTTGCTAGAAGAAACAAATGGGTAACAAATATGCTTGTTCCTGCTAAAATGTTTTTATGCTATAGGTAACAAACTGCAAATAATGACACTAACAGATATTTGGGTAACAATTATATTTTGTTATGCATAACACATATGGATATAAGCTATGCACTAACAAAAGTATTTGTTAACGGTAACAGACTGTAAAGAGATTGCATGAGATATCTGGCATTGGTTAAAGCGAGAAAACCATTGAAAATCAAATGGCGATGTGTTACTTTTTTCCCACTCTCTGAACAAAACAAATACTTCAACGAACGCGAAAGTGAATAAAGGCGAATTTGCTAAGAGCTACCCGTCTTCCTAGAATGTTTTTCGAAAACTAGCATTGTCATATTCGCGTTTTATTATAAAAATTTATAAAAAATGTATTAAAAACAAGAAAAAATGTTAACTTCCGTTGCACCGAAGCCAAATACGATTCACAGGTGTATTTCTGTTAGTAACTATGAGTTCAGTTTGTATGGAAGCTATGTATATGATATAGTAATTCGTTCTGAACAATTATTTTAAAGATTATAATAATACGTCAAATGCGAAAGTTTTCCATACAAGCCCTTGATTCCGATGGTTCGGTTTGTATGGCAACTATATGCTTTAGTAATCCGATCTGAACAATTTCTTCGGATATTACAATGTTGCTTTAGAAAATAACCTGTGCCAACTTTTCTGAAAATACATTGTAAAATGTGAAAGTTTTCCATACAAGAACTTGATTCCGATCGTTCAGTTTGTATGGCAGCTATATGTTACAGTGGTCCGATATCGGCAGTTCCGACAAATAAGCAGCTTCTTGAAGAGAAAATGACGTTTGCAAAATTTCTTATGAAAGATATTTCATATACTAAATTTATTTCTGAGAGTTACAGTCTAATTCGATTACACGATTTTCATAATCACCGATTCAAGACAATTCTGAATCGGTATTAGAAATCAACCATGCATTTGATTTTCTCCGTTACTGTTCGATTTAGCCTCTCTGCAAAGCCATTCTGATCGGAGGTGTAGGGTATTTCGTAAGTTATTTGTCGAACACTTCATTTACACAATCGCGACAATGGTGCATTTGGAAGATTGATTCTCCATCATTGCTTTAAATTTTACAATTTTATCGTAATCTCCTGCTTTTCACGTAATGGTAAGCAAAAACTTTGGAACAGTCACCTACAAATAATAAGAAATAGCGCGCTCCAGAAAAAGAGTTAACATTTAATGTACTCATTACATCGCTATGTATTAGTTCCAAAGGTTGTTGAGCACGCTGCCTTTTTCACTGTGTGACGCTCGAGTCTGCTTGCTTTTTATGCAAGTCACTCATTTGTTGTTTCCACTTGTTGTATTTTCGACATCTTCCGAAGCATGACCAAAGCGCCTATGTCATAAGTAATGACTTGCCACGCCCATCGCTACATTATCTGGCTGTACATAATTCAGACGATGTAAACCAGTTATTTTGCCTGCAGTTTTAATTAGTTGTTTGTCCTCGTTTAATATGTTGCACCAATTGCACCAATTGCATCAACATTCTTATGTTTAGCAGCTAGAGAAAGTTGCACATCGTCAGTGCATTCAGCATTCATTTTGTTATTGTCTGCGACACTCGTTACTTTTCTCCATAAGTTGAGAACAGACGGAGTCGACATACCAGCCTTCGTTGTTGCGCATATTAACATAAAGTGATGGAGCAAATCGTCAATTTTTAGAACTGCGCTTCTCGCCATAAATGCAGTCATCACCATTGAGTTGTACCAATAGCTTCACCAGGTTCACTTTAGCTGATGTTTTATCTGAAAAGTGTTTAAAATGTGGCTTTTCATTAACATCGGTTGCAGTGACAGGCAAACTGGATCATTTTCCAGTGGCCCTTTATGGCCAAATATGATTTTGCCGGATATTTCCAGACATGAAAATTTTAAAGAGCGTGAAGTCGTTCGACATTATTTAAATCACAAAATATATTCCAAAACAAAAACTTTTTTCCCGATTTTTTTAATGATGTGTTAAATTAATTTTGCGTTTAAAATGCTCATAACCTGATAACAAAGCAAACTCGTAATGACTTTGTAACGGTATAAAACTGAAGAAAGAAGTTTATAAAACAATGAGCCAATTCATAATAACATCTGTAAGTTTGGGGAATATAAACATTTCTTTTAACAATTTGCAATATCAATATTACCGTAGTGTTCACTATTTAAATATAAATTCGCGTTTTAAACAGAACAGAAAATGTTCAAGTGTATGTAATCAGATGAAATTCATAAATCAGATGCGATAACGCAACGGACAGAAGACAGCTACAATTAAGCCTACGTGTGTTTGTACACATAACCTAGTCCGATTTAATATGTACTATTATATAAATGGAAATAAGATTGGTTACACTGGCCAGCTTTCACTTCATACCTTGACTTACCGGCTTAGTTTATTTGTCATACGGGACAATAACGCTTTTTGCAAACTTTAAGAGTGAATTGATATTTATGTTTAATATTTCGTCTAGTCTCTAGAAATCCGAAAATTTTGGATGACCGTAAAGTGAAGTTGTTCGCGATATCTAAGGCTCTGAAGATAAAAGAGGAACGTGCTAAATATGTTGTAAAAAAAATATTTGGGTCTTGAAGACCCCCGTGCTCTTCATCTGGACCTCCTTCAGCTCTAACAGCTTTGGCCTTTTGCCGTCTTTCTTATCTTGGTCACATTTTCCCCTAATTTTTGCAACGTATCATTCTTCTTGACAGTCGTGAAGATGTCGCTATATGACACGTCCCCGGTTTTTTCTATTACTATTGCATCGGGTTGGGGTGGTGGTTTATGTAGTGTCTTCCTTAGTTGCTTACGTTTAACCGTGATCCAGTCATCTTGTTTCGCCATTTCTTTCTCCTTGCTTGCGACTGAGTTATCGCACTTTGCTTCCTTGCTCAGGGGAACTTCCATTTTGTTAGACCAATCCTTATGGCTAGTTTTATTTTTCTTCGGCGGTGTTCTTCGCTTTGGCTGTATTTCGTCTCAAGGCCTCTTGGGTTTATTCTCTGTGTGGAGTGGTGTCGCCTAACGCTGGTGGTGATGACCTCGCTCTCAAAGATTTGTCAACATCAAGGTTTTTAATCGGGGACCTACCCTTTCCCGGAAAACACGGACGGCCCGGCGCTCGCATGGTTCAACGTAGGCTACTACTCCTGCGTCTAATGCACACTCCTTGACGACTAGGGAACGAAGGGGCTGGTTCCTGATATACGCCACAGTAGACATATCGGCAGAGCATGCTTACATCAGCCTCTCCATCCCGCCAGCAGAGAAATCGCTGTTGACACGTTGAGGGYTCTTAGAGCGCCACGCGGTGTACCGGTGATTTTTTGATGACAGCCGCACCTAACATGGTGGGCAGACGCTGTCCAGGAAGCCGCCTATTGTGGGTACGTCGCGCCTGGATTTTTATTGTTCATCCTGCACATGAATGATGATGAGTGGGACACGTATTTCTATGAGGCGGTGTCGATTCGCCACAGCCACAGGAGCTTCAGCGGATCTGTAAGTTTTTATGCCGCACCCTCCACTACTGCCGCTCATCGTCAGGGATTGCTTATTCGTTTTAACTTATTTCGCAACTAACCTGCTACTACAGGCCGTTCGGCTATCCGCGCCCTGCCGACCCTCCCGGTAGCTTAGAGCCCAAATTCTATAGAACAGAACACTCCGTCCGGGCTTCCTGCCGTATGTATCTGTCAATATGTAAGACACCTTAGCAAAATACAGTTTCGCGGATTTCGTAAAAATACTAAGTTCCTCATTATTGCATCAGCCGTTGATTTTACATCCTAATTTAAATATCATTTTCCTCCCACCGAATACTACATCAATTATCCAACCGATGGATCAAGGCGTTATTGCGACTTTTAAAATGTACTACCTCAAAAAAAATTTCAGTGCATTATGGAAAAACTGGAAGAAAATCCTGAATTGGAGTTCACCAATACTTGGAAAATTTTTTCTATCAAGGATTGCATCTTGTAGGCGTCAAAAGCAAAAGCAAACATACGTTAAACGCATGTCCGTATTCAGATATCATTGATATAGCACGTTCCGCGAGAGGAGAAATTCTTGCAGATATGACGAGAGAAGATATTGACGAGATTCTTCCAGACCGAGAGATCGACGATGACGATTTGATTGAAATATCTACGGAAGTAATCGAATCGGAAACTGGCAGCGACACCGAG
>NW_017537396.1:70309-81614 GCF_001853355.1 Bactrocera latifrons | reverse complement strand
TCTTATATTCGGAACTAATTCGTCAGTTAATATTGAAAAACTAACCATTTTTACGGGATACTGAGTGTAAATATATTTGGTTTCACAAACTTAGGGTTAAAGCTGAGTAAAAATGAATTGGTCGAGATGGATCTGAACATCCCTCATACAATGATTTTAAATTCTCTGATTGCCTTCTTCATTTACTAAATATAGAAAATATAGCTTCTTTGATTAAAATTATATCACATACAACTCTAAAGCATTATATGAGATGATCACGTTTATTGTAATATATCGCAGACATGAAGCAGCATATATGTACCAATAAACTAGAAGAGTCTAGGTCAGTTATGGAAAAGTACAAACAATTTTGCATTTTCCCCCGTTCCAATTCTGATCGGCAATTTACGTACATTACTAGTACTACTTCTTGGCACTATTTGATATAGGATGAAAATATTTGTGTACATAAACCTACAACCTGACATTTTTTTGTATTTAATGAATCTGGTTAATTGTTTTTTTACATTTAACAAAAATGGATAACTGGGACAAGAAGCTTATCTGCTCAAATGGGTGTAAGCAGACAGAGAGCCAATGTGTTTTAACGTGAACACCTGTCTATGAAAGACTAAACTCCACGGTGCTTTCTATTGCTAGAAGCACGTAGATCAATACAATGCGTTGATCAGCGCCCCAAAGCATAAATGTATTTTGCATTTAATCCTTGGTTCTAATTGGTTCGGGTGGATAGGGACACCCTAGTCACCTTGGTCGGGTACGAGCCCCATCTAAAACCTCTGCCGTACTTTGGGTCCGGCACCCGGCCGCAGTGCGACTCCACATTGGACAAAATGCCCTTCTTGCATTTAGGTATAAACCACAGCCACCCCGAATCTCCCCAAAGGGCCAAACCCAATTAGCAGATTGGAGTTACCTCCAAGGGCTTACTGCTCCCCGTGGTACCAGGTTATAGGCTTTGGTCTGACTTTGTAACTATTTGCTACTTCCAGTTGAGTTCCCGTATAAACTCAATGACTGGTTACATTTGTAGCTGTGACAAGTGCCTTATATTTTGGGATATAAATATAAAGCTTAGAATTTGACTTCCAGCTGAATATTATAGCACTTATCTGAATAAGACCATGTTGACATCAAAACATGGTTTCTAAAGCCTGACATAGTGCATATGGCTTATAGTCGCCTCTTACGACAGGCATGCCTTGCCGCGGGTATATTCGGTTTTCCCCCGCCCTGGAGGGGTGCCCCCTACCCGCAGGGGGAGGTGTAAGCAGACAGTCATTACGGTCAATTATGCACAAAGATTAGGACTTATTCCCATATAAAATTCAAATGGCCAACAAATTGATCACTGCAGACTTTCCGATTCACTTGGAATTTTGCCAGAAGATGCTTCAAATGGTGGAAGAAGATGGAAACATGTTGAACGAGGCCCATTTCGATTTAAGCGGCAACATAAGCAAACAAAATTGTCGAATATGGAGTGCTTCCAACCCACAGATACTCCATGACACTTCATCAAGCTGCATTATCGGGCCCTACTTCTTCGAAGAAAACGGTCACATCCTTACGGTTACTGGGGACCGTTACTTGAGCATGTTGAGAGAGGTTTTCTATCCAGAATTACGCCGAATGAGAATTTCTTTCAACTCTGTGTGGTTTCAGCAGGATGGTGCAGCTCCTCACATAGCCCAACCTGTTATGACAGAATTGCGACGAAAATTTCCCAATAAGCTGATCTCCAGAACCTAAACATTCCGTTGGCCACCCAGTTCGCCTGATCTTACTGCACCTGACTTTTTCTTGTGGGGTTATTGCAGACAGCAAGTCTACAAAGCAAAACCAACAAATTTGAATGAACTAAGGCAATCCATTCGAGAAACAATTGCGCCCAATCCTGCCTCAACTCTCCAAGCAGTAATGAACAACTTTTTGGTAAGAGCATCAACGAGCAGGGGGGGCATTTAAATTCCATTATTTTTAAAACTAATTAAGCTATATTTAATAAAATTGAATGAGCTTTAACATGAATAAAAGAAAAATGAATTCCATACACTGATAAAAAAATTTTTTGAGTTTCTTAATGTAGCAAAATTCATCAGCCACCCTGTATACCYCTTATGCTGGTATTGTCACTGGTGAGTCGAATTCGACATGTTTGCATTGTGACTGGCGAATGAACACATTCGCTTAACTTTTTTGTTGCCATACTAAAATAATTATGAATAACAAGAATTCATCCAAAATTGACATTATTAGTCTTTCAACTGGATGTTGTTTGTTTTCAGGTTATGCGGTGTTATTTTAAAAAATTCAAAATTTTAATAATATGGATTTATATTTTAATTATGGTTATGGTGAAACGATATCAGAGATCAYTCCAATCTCATGGAACTTCTTCTGCAAACAGAGGGAAATGATAGGTAGCCCATTTCGTTTGATGAAGAAAGACGAATAGCAAGAAGGAAATTTTCAAGAAGATCGGGAATTCCAAATGTGGTTGGGTGCGTTGATGGAACGCATGTTTCGATTATTGCTCCGTGCGAAAATAAACATCTGTATCTAAATCAGTGGCGCTCATTTAACAACAACGCAATAAAAATCTAAAAACGCGTGTTTGACTGATAATTCTGCTCCTGCGAAAAATATCACACGCACACGAAAGCGGCTGAACACGTACGCTAGGTCAACACAAAGAATCGGCATTTAGTACACTGACAGAAACACCTCGATTTTTTAAAATGTTTTCAAGCGAATGGCAAGAAAATTATTTTCTTATTGAAACTGATGAAGGGGAATTTTCCACTTTCAAATTAATTGAAAATAAGCAAAGAAACACGCTTTCTGACCAACATCTTACCGATCTTCTACGCATTAWGGAGTATAAAGGGGAAATCAGTATTGATGATGTGATTGATGACTTTATAACTTTTCAAGTATTACAAAAAAAGAACTCAATAAACATATGTGATATTTTTTCCAAATTTGCCAATCATTTTTTTCTCTGACTGTAAATAAAACAAAAAATACAGTAGAAATTTGTTCAGTGTACATGGCAGCGAAAATCTATACCAATGTTTGTGTAGCGCAAACGTAAAATGTAGTAGTATTGAGGTGTGCGCACTAGGGTGGGTCGATTCCAGACTTTTTCCGATTCGGGATTTCTAATAGTGCGGAAAAATTGCCTTAGTACTTCCTGATTCTAATGCAACTTTTTGCTTTGAGGTCGGATTGCATCTTCAACCCCAACGGAAAAGTTATTTGTCACGTATATGTGATCATGGCCGTAGGACGAACCGTTCCCGAGATACGAGCGAAAATGCGGCGCGCCACTGCACAAGGTGAAAATCGGCTTACGGCCACACTTCTTGACGTTGATTTCGCCGAGTACTATCACTCACATTCATTCACCTACGCCAAAGGACACGTTCGGATAGGTCTCCACACAAATATTTTTTCATCGAGTTCCTTCACTCTTGCCGGTGATTTTGCCGAGTGCTATCACTTATATTCTCTCAACAGAACGCAGAACTCAAAATTTATGTGTCTAAATTTAAATTTAGAGAGAAATGTCCTGTGTTTGGCATATATCCGTACAATCTCTCTGAGTCCAGTTACCTACTTACCAGGATGTTCTTTTGTGTTATCAGTTGGAAAAATTTCGTATAGAGCGACTCCGAGGCGACAACTATGAACCTAGGAGTAAAGAGGTTACAGAAATAGTTGCAAAAATGTTGAAAATACTTTCAAAATGTCATCTATTCCGATAGTTTCACACACCAGAGTTGTACAAATGCTCACCACATACTATAAGTAATTTCTGACTGAAATTTCTTTGAGCTCTAAAGGAGACGACTTTGTCTCTTCTGCCGGAAAATTATTTTACATCGCTGCTTGCAAATGCATTTATTTTTCTACTTGCACTTGTCCAAAGGAGAGGAAAGTTCCTATCAATGAACAACCATTTCTTTTGGACCAGAGAACCAGAAGAATTGGTCGCATTGGAAGTGTTGATCTACCTGAAACAAAAAAGATTATAAAGAAAAATGATCGTAAAGAAAATCTTTCTAAACGTCATTCAACATCAACACTTACCAGAAAAGTATCAGCTATAATACGTGACCATTCAGATCAACCAGACTCTCATACAGACGATAACAATGTAGGTGCGTCGCACATGGATTCTTCAAAAAACGATGCTGATGATGAATTTTCCCTTCCATCCTCTAAAACCAAACAAAACACACTAGTATTAGAACACACTGCTTTAGCTGCCCAAAGATTTGAAGTAAGTGATAGAACAGCGGCCTTGATTGCTTCATCTGCTTTTCTGGATGCCAAAAAGGCAGGTTTGATAACAAAGGATTAGGCTAGCTTTGTCGCTGACAAATGCAAAATTAGTCGGGCCAAAAAAAAATTTTTTTGAGTTAAGCTCCGAAAGTATTGACTCTGTATATGGGCTGTATTTTGACGGCCGCAAAGACAATACACTTACAAAAGTCAGTGAACCTGGTTGTCATTACTTTGGCCACGTCACCTCTCCTTCCGGTTCAGCTGAGGATGAGACGCAAGCTATATGGCAACAGTTACAAGACAATTCAGTTGATGTGGAACATCATCTAAAAGTTTTCGGTGCTGATGGCACCAACACGAACACAGGTTGGAAACGTGGAATCATTGGGAAACTAGAAGATAGAATAGGTAGGCCATTACAGTGGGTTGTTTGTCTTCTACATTTCAACGAACTTCCATTTCGTGCTCTTTTCGAACACATAGATGGTGTCTCAAAGAGTCCAAATACATTCTCTGGCGACAGAGGTAAAGTACTCCCTGATTGTGAGAAGTTGCCTATTGTCAAATTTGAAAGTTTTCCATCCTACCAATTACCTTCTGAGGATATTAATCCGACCCAACTTAGCACAGACCAAACTTATCTCTATAAAATATCATAAGCTGTTATTTTCGGTCAATGTTCCTCAGATTTAGCGTCGATGCATCCAGGTAACATGTGCAAATCTCGCTGRCTCACCKGTGCAAATAGAATTCTGAGATTATACATTTCTACTGACAAACCAACAAAGRAAATAAAGATTTTGGTCAAGTACATACTTACAGTTTACTCACCTTTTTGGTTCTCAATAAAATTCAACAGTTCAATCAAAGATGGCTCGCGCCATCTCTATGCTGCAATTCAAAGGTCGAGATACTTACCTACTGAACTGCGCAACTTTGCCGATTCATCCATTCAACAGAATACTTTCTTTGCTCTTCCAGAAAACATTCTCCTTAGTATGATGACTGACGAACGGATAGAAGTCAGAAAGTTGGCCCTTGACCGTCTTCTGGCAGCCAGAGAAACAGAGTCTGACGCTGTAAATGGAAGGGTTAGATGTAATAAAGTGCCAAAGCTGAATTTCAAAGCWAATAATTATTACGATATGATTAACTGGAAGACTATTACCTTGACTGTTCCACCAATTCTTTGTTCAGTTTCTAACGAAGAACTCATAAAAGGGCTGTCGGATGACACTGCAGAGGTATGGAAATTTAGTGAATTCCTCTCTCACACCGTGGCAGTCGAAAGAACCGTCAAACTAGTGACAGAGGCATCTTCTAAAGTTATTGGCCCCCAATCTCGTGATCGTTTAATACGCTCTACACTGAAATCTAGGCAACAAGTGCCAAAGTTTAGTACAAAATCTGATTTTATCAATAAATTTGACACAGGTTCAGACTAAAACAAGCCTGACATATGGTTGGTTGGTTGGGCTTGGGAGGAACCCGAAGAGAAGCCACCTCCACGCGGTGGGTTCTGGGTGACCAATACAGGTTAGCTGAGAGCTGCAACAATTTTCACTTTGCGCTGTGGCGCGCCGAATTTTTGCTCGTGTCTCGGAAACGGTTCGTCCTACGGCCATGATCACATACCATTTCGGTAGCAAATGACGTGACAAATAACTTTTGATTTATACATTTTGCCATGAGATGCGATTTTAGGCGAATTTCCGGAGTTGGGGTTGAAGATGCAATCCGATCTCAAAACAAAAAGTTGCATTGGAATCAGGAAGTACTAAGAGAACTTTTCCGCACTATTAGAAATCCCGAATCGAAAAAAGTCCGGAATCGACCCACCCTATTGCGCACCACTGATCTAAATAGAAAAGGATTTTACAGCATAAATGTGATGGTTGTAAGTAGCAACTGAACAAATAAAGTATAACCTATTATTATTTCTGTTTGATTTGTAAGATCAATCATTGATCCTTACCGCTAGTGGGGGAAAAATAAAGTCCTTTCTTGAATGAGAATTTATTCATTCTAATTTTATTTTGTACTTTCTTTACTTATATGTATAATGTTTTAGGAACTATCTTAAATAACTAAATATACATATATATATTTTGAAATTTCTCAAGCGTTTTTGAGAATATAAAATTTTTTTGGGATGCGTGTTTGTATAATTATTTTAAATATTTCACTTCACAGAAATAAACCAACTGCCTGTACCAACGAATATTTAAGTGTTCCGAAAATTGCGACGGCGAGAAGAAAGAAACGCGTTGCGTGCGAATTCTTTGGCATTCTAATTACCAGTCCTTCTTTATTTCGTTTCATCTAGTTGCTTAGCCTAAATCTTAAAACTAACGGCTTAAACTAGTGGTAATGTTAATATGTATTAAAAAAGGGATAAGTATGATTATTCTAAAGTTATGTTAACTATTGTAAAAGATTACGTTGAGGTAAGTAAGGTGAGCAATATTTTAGTAATATAAAGTAGTATTAGGGTAAGTATAGAAAGTAGCATAATTCAATATTTTATAATCTTTATAATTCATTTTTATTAATTTTAGCTTTAGGTTAAATATATAAGTATATTGTCGCTTGACGCAACACCGGACACCTTGACAGGATCAGATTTCTTCAATATCCAGTGGAAGCACGGCCAGTTTGTGGATGGGACTCTTAATCGTGCCCGTCTTGGTTGCTATATCTGCAACTCGTACTTTGCCGTCTTGCCCTTCGACGGTTGCGTCGACGCGCCCTAGTACCCACTGCTGCGGCGGCACGTTGTCCTCGTGGACGAGAACGAGGTCATTGAGCTGCATGTTGCGTGTGGGGATCAGCCACTTGTACCGCTCCTGAAGACCCGTCAGGCCAGAACTGTTGCTTGAGACAGCATACAAGTTGCCATCTCTCGCAACAACGAACGAACAACGAAAAAGTCACCTGGAAAATTCTCAAAAAATTCAAGTTTAGTTCGTCTGCTGTCAGAGCTCTTCCCACAGTAGGCATTTTTGGTCATCTGATCCATCGTAATAAATATGCGACCACGCGAAGCAACTTTTGATGAGAAGAGAATTTTTTAATCAGCTCCATTATAGTGTTATCTTTCACATTTTCAGAAAATGTGACAGCGTTTTTCTTCTTTTCTAATGCTTCGTTTTCTGGGGAGAGCTGGAAGCGAGTGTTAATTGGCCATAAAGCGGGGTCGTCTAGGAGGAACTGTGGACCGCCAAACTATATAGAATTATTCAATTCGTCCACGTTGCAATCTCGAGACACTTGATCCGCAGGATTTTGTTTTGTTGGCACATGTCACCAGTGTACGTTGTCAGTCAATTCTTGTATTTCGGATACTCTGTTTGCGATAAAGGTTTGTAATGAAGATGGATGCGTCTTTACCCAGTGCAATACAATTTCAGAGTCTGTCCAAAATGTAATTTTCTGCAATCGTCGACTCAACATTGGTGCAACTCGTGACAATAATTTGGCAAGAAGATGTGCTGCCGAGAGTTCGAGACGCGGAAGAGACTTGGTCTTCAGCGGAGCCACTCTAGACTTTGCAGTAAGCGGCATACATTTGACACCACTAGCAGATTGGCTTCGTATGTATATGCAGCATCCGTACGCTCTTATTGAATTTGGCATATAGCAGTCGACTCTAGGTTTACATACCGAGGAATGCTAATTGACGAGAGCTGCAGTARGTTGGCTTTGAAATTCTGCCAGCTAGTGTCGATGCGCAATGGAATCGACTCATTCTAATCTAGTTTTTGAATCCAAAGCTCTTGCAATAAGATTTTTGCTTTGGTAACTAGTGGGGCTAATAATCCCAGAGGATCGAAAAGGCGAGCGGAGCCTGACAATATGTTCCGTTTAGTGGCTCAAATATCATTAAAGTTGGCATCCAAAATAAATCCTATTTCTGCAACCAATGGATTCCCAGTGTTTTAGTTGAATTTTTGTCATTGAAACTTAATGACTTTTCAGTGCAATCACTGTCGAAAAATTTAGAGTGGTTCGAAAACCACTTCGTTAACGTGAATCCCGCCGAGTATAATATTTTAACTACTTCACTTCTTTTAAGATCTAGAGACTCAAAATTTCTAGATCCTGTCAATAAGTCATCGACATAAAAGTCTCTTTTAATDGCCAAYGAACCGAGTGGGTATTTAGTKGTATTAGCATCGCTGAGCATTTGTAAACACCGTGTTGCGAGAAATGGTGCAGGCGCAGTGCCGTAAGTGACGGTGTTAAGTCGAAAAATTTGAATATGCTCTGAGGGACGCACTCTCCACACAATAAGCTGACAATTTCTGTCTTCTTCGTGCACCATTATTTGGCGGTACATTTTAGTAATGTCCGCTGTTAGCGCATACTTATGTAAACGAAAACGAAGAAGAGTTGAGTATAACTCTTCTTGGATGGTTGGACCTACCATCAAAAGTTCATTCAACGCTATTTGAGTTGAAGTACGACTCGAAGCGTCAAAAACAACACATAATTTGGTTGTTGGGCTTTCGGGTCTTAAAACGCATTGATGCGGAATGAAATAGTGTGGCTCACTCGGGATCTTATTGTTTGTTGGGCTCATGTGACCCAGCGCTCTGTATTTATTCATAAAGTCCAGATACATTTTACGAAGTTCTGGATCTTTCAACGTTCTTCTCTCCAGGGTCTGAAACCGTCGAACTGCGGTTTCATAGGAGTGACCGAGTAACTTACGGTCAGCTTTAAATGGCATTCTAACTTGAATCCGTCCTGAAGGCAATACTTGAGTTGTTTTCACGAAAAATTTTTCACACTCTTTTTGCTCTTGTGTGAATTTGATGCCATTTGTTTCTGAAGGTAATTCTCTAAAGCCCAAAACTTTTGGACCACCGAATTAATTGACGTTTAGTCATGTTCAGAGTGGCATAATGTGCTGGTTGCAAAAGGAGGAGGACTTAGATTGCTGGCATATTTGCCGGACACGACCCACCTTAAAAGCGTTTTCTATAGCGCTGGTTGGTTAGGGCCAATTTTAATTTGGCCAACCGCTAAGAGATTGGAAAAGGTTTCTGCACCCAATAAGATATCAATCTTTTTGGGATGTGTGGAATTGTGGATCGATATTGTGCGGAATTTTCCAACCATTAAAATTAATGGTATGGTCTGAATGATTAGCCGAGATACATCGCATAAACCAGAAATCCGCCGAAAATTCATAATTATTAACCCGCGACTTAATAAACGCGTTTAATTTGGCCCCAAATTTCGTACTGGAATTTCCAATTCCTATCATATTTAAGGTCCTGTTTTGGTGACGAATCCGCAGTTTCTGGGCCAAATCCTCTGTCATAAAATTTACTTGTGATCCTGAGTCCAGTACGGCTCTTGCAGGCAGGTACTCTCCACAGCTGGTCCTCACAAGAATAACTGCTATTGCCAACATTTTCCGATCCGGCATATTCGATGTATGCATTGCATGTGTAGTTGTTGTGGGTTGCGGATGAGATTCAGCAGCAAAGAAAACGGGATACTTGGGAAGTAACCTATGATGGGATCGATTGCACCGCTCTGATCCGCTCTGAACTTGGAAACCGTATGTCCCTTACGCAAAGAATTTATGCATAAGGGCACCGATTTACCATACTCAATTCTCTGTTGCACAGACAGAGTTTTAAAAGTGGGACAAGCAGTTATGTAATGGTCCTTTGATTTACACTGCTGACAAAGAGGCTGCTATGTATTTGCAGCTACCAACGACAATTTGGTCCTGTCCGATTTAGTTCCTATCATATGACTCGTGCTGATTGCAGCTCCGGGCTTCGTTCTTGAACTTCATCGGATAATTTTCATCCGGCATTTGAAACGCTTTTGCCGTACCCAGAGTACCTCAAACAAACTCATAAAGTTTTTAAATTCGGAATATTYTCCCTTGAACTTCGGCAAATTCATTTTTGGGAGCCATGAGCTGTGAGATGTTATGAAAGATGTTTCGGCAATTGACGTTCTATTTTTGGCTAAAATATTTTTAATTATTGATTTCGTTTCAATAATTATGTCCTCTAACTCCCCTCGGGCCGCGTCGTCTTCATCAATCTCTTCAATTTTAGATTGGCATTTCATTAGTTTTTCATAAGTGTCGCACCTTAATGTAGGCAAATCCGCGATCCCAAAATCCCTTCACATTCACTTCAATATATGTATATGTATAATATATGTAGAAAACGATATATATACTTGTATATATGTATAAATAGGCATGTCATGTGAAAAGGGAGAGCCAAACACTGAAAGTGTGCGTTTGCAGTTTTATTAGTATTGTCTTTCCTTCTTTTTTTTTTTTGCACCACTTTCAATAATTCACACTCGTTACCTGGTGCGAGCAAGGAAGCAGCAATGCCAGCAACTCTCCAGAACAAGGATGCGGAAAAACCGACAGGGCCTGGAGAAGGTCCGGAGGCACTAGGTATGCAGGTGGACGAGGTGTCGGAGCAGCCATGCAAAAGCAAGACTGAGAAGGCAGTGCCCTCGGCGACTACCGACGTCCCCAAAGGAGGTCGCGCAGATGAGCTACCCTCCACGCAGGAGCTCCTCGAAGGGTTAGGTGACCCAACGGACAGCAGTACGGTGGACGGAGGGGAAGAGGATCTGCCCTTCCTTGAACCCATCTTGTAATGGCTGTCACTACGGAAGTTGCCCAAGTGAACCTGCATCACGCGGCTGCAGCCTCAGCCGTTATAACCAGCAGGTTCACTGTGGAGAAGCTGGGCATACTGCTGATCCAACAGCCTTGGGTCCACAGAGGAGCGGTTAAAGGCCTCAAAACGGAGGCAAACAAGGAAATCTGGGACCTCTCTAGCGAAAGACCTAGAACTTGTATAGTGGTCAGGAACAATATTGATTTCTTTTGCATTTCAGAGTTTCTGACTCAGGACTTGGTGGCGGTGCAGGCCAGGGACTCTGAAGGCAAGGACTTCATCCTGGCCTCAGCATACTTCCCAGGGGAGGCACCTACAGCGCCCCCGGAGATGGT
>NW_017537396.1:43970-62865 GCF_001853355.1 Bactrocera latifrons | reverse complement strand
CGAGGATGGTGGGACCCGAACCCTTCACAGAAGTGGGTCCCCACACCATCAAGGAGCTGCTCCGTAAAAAGGAAAGAACAGGAAGGGAAGAGCACTGGCGACAAACTCATGGTGTGAGACACGCCAAGCTGCTAATGGGAGGTTACAACCTGAAAAGGTTCAAAATAGTAATAAACCTCCCCAAGAGCAAACTCAGGCTGTTAGTCGCATGGTATACTGGCCACTGTAAGCTGAATGGGCATCTGTACAGAATGGGCCTATCAGCTTGCGCCAACTGCCGGTTCTGTGACAGGGAGCCTGAAACTCCGGAGCATCTGCTGATCGACTGCACGGCAGTCTGTATTCGCAGAGCCAAGGCCCTTGGAGTTCTATTTCCGGATAGGGATCGCATTRCCTCGCTAGCGCCTAGCAGCCTACTGGACTTCATTAATGGGCTGGGGCTAAGTGAGGCAATGTAAGGAAGGAGAGGGCACAGTAGACCAAAAGTCGCAGTGCATTCCTCATTATCATTCATTCATTCACCTGGTGCGTCGGCTGTTTGCCGGCGTTCACGTCCCATAGGCACTGGATGCAGCGGCAGCTCACTCCCACGACGACTTAAACAGCAGCGGATAGACGGCAGCAACGAAGTGATGGCACCAGCAGAAGTATAGGAGCAGCGAGATTTTAGGAGCAGCGGTTTGGCACCAGTACTGGAGTGATGGCAGCCTTTTTTTTGGATGCGTGTTTGTATAATTATTTTAAATATTTCACTTCGCAGAAATAAACAAATTGCCTGGCGAGAAAATAGAAACGCGTGCGAATTCTTTGGCGGTCTAATTACCAATCCTTCTTTATTTCATTTCATCTAGGTGCTTAGCCTAAATCTTAAAGCTAACAGTCTAAACTAGTTTTAATGTTAATATGTATTGAGGTTGAGGTAAGTAAGGTGAGTAATATTTTAGTAATACAAAGTAGTATTAGGGTAAGTATACAAAATAATATAATTCAATATTTTATAACGTTTATAATTCATTTTTATTTATTTTAGCTTTAGGTTAAATATATAAGTATATTGTCGCTTGACGCAACATATTTTTTGTTTTATGTTTTTACAAGCTTCGAAAGTAGAAAACCCCATATCAGTGTAGAACTATAATCTGAACTTAACCTCCTACTGCCTTGTGCCGATCCCCCCGGTACCACCGTCAAGTATTTCGTCGGGAGGAAGGTTGAGTTTTACTCAAACCTAAGTGATGGTTGTAATGATGTCCGATATGTCTCATAACCCCCTTGTTACCAAACACTTCTTGTCTGCTCCAGTCAGGGTTTGTGTGTCGCATCTTAGTTCCTCGTTAAATTTTATAGTAGTCTTCTACATTGTTGTTCTCCAGCTCTTTGCAGTTTCATTATTTTTGCTGCCCCTTCGTACACGGCTTATCCAGTGATTCCACCATTTGGGAAACTATATTTTCTGGAGTTGGATCTATCCCGAATGTGTTTTTCAAAACTGCCTGTCTTCGTCATATTTCGCAAAATAGAACATTGTCTGCTCCACACTAGAGCTCTGCATATTTTGGTAGCTTTAACACTTGTATAAGCTATGTGTGCTTTAAACGATAATCTTGCGTCAAGAACGATTCCCAAATACTTAATAGCTAGCTGAGTGGTTATACTTACACCTTTCGTGAAGAATGTAACCACTTTTCGGACCTTTCTGCCCGTAAGTATAAGTATTTCTTCTCTGTTAGGCTTAGTCCATTAGTTCCGAGCCAGTCGCTAAATTCTATATTCTCTATGTGTTTAGCAATTATCACCACTGCAATGTCGTCTCCATCATACATTATATTCCAGAGTTTGGCCCGAGTACAGATCCCTGTGGCACTCCCCCGGATATGTATGTATTTTTTGTAACCCTGGTTTGTGTTATAGTATAGGGTCGTCGAAATAACTGACTATCAGGTAGTAAATATATGCCGATACAGAGATACTTTTTAACGCACTTAGTATACTAGATCAAGATGGGATTTTGACAACAAGGGCTGCCATCATACAGTATGTTATTGTGTCACCTTTCCATCTTTTCCCACTAACGGCCTTCTCCGCCTGTGTCTTCACTAGGGTCACCGTAGCGATTGTTGAACTTGCCGTTCTAAATCTAAATTGGTTTGGGGATAAGCCGCCGGCGTCGCTAATGGGCTTACTTGGGCGTTGATAAATGATCGGCTCAAGAATCTAAATTCTAAAAGGCTCTATGTTCCGAACAATCGCTGTTTAAAAGCATTGTTTTCCGCATCGTCACAGAGTTTGAGAAAACATTCCTGTTTTCTCTTTTTGATAGTCTGTTTCAAGAGCTTCTTCTTGGCCTTGAAGCTTGCTGGTAGAGTGTTGTATTCGAGGGTACCACCTGACCTTTGGTATAAGCGTCTTACTTTTTGGCGTTCTTTTCGCAGTTTAGCAATTGAGCTGTCAGGAAGAGTAGCGGGTCCAAAGGCTTTTTCAAAGAGGTCTATGTCGAATGTTTTTGGTTGCCATGAACTTCTCGTTAAGATCTGTAAGTGGAGCTGTGTTTGCGGAGCAGTTATTTCAAATATAATGGCACAGTCATCGCTAAAGTGTACTGATCGCTAATTGCACATACGAACTAGGATTGAGTCTATCACTGATTTTCGACCGCCTCAAGATCAATAGAAGCAAAAGCTTCTAGTAAGGCTATGCTCCTACTATTAGTTCTTTTGTATTCACCTTCAATAGCCCAGGCATTAAAATCGCCAGCTATTACCAATTTAGTTCTTCTTCACCGTTGATGCTGGGAGGTAAATAGCAACTATATGTATGTATGTATGTCGCTAACTTTAGCTCGAACAAAACCATTGAAAGAGCATGTAGATTCCAATTGAGGGAAGCTAGGGTTACATTTTCATACAGCAGCCTTATTTTTGGTGTCACTTAACCTGTTTACACTCCGCCCGGTTTTATATGGTTCGCTGAGTAACGCCAAGTCGATCTGCTTTTAGGCGATCGTGTGTTTTAGCAGATCCGCTTGACAATGATTAAGGTTGAGTTATAATAATCTCATATGACCTATTGTGCTGTTGTGACCATGGGCAAGACACCTGAAGTTGCGGCTGCCTATGTTCCCGAATACGGCAAATTACCCACCCGACTTTCAGCTTTCTACTTTTTAGAAGCTGTCTGGCTGCCTCAACCGGGAGTTTTATGAGTACTGTTTGAGTGTCTCCGTAAGCCTTTCTTATGCCCTTAATTGCTGGAATCGTCTATTCCTCGTTTCCCAACTCTCTTTGCAGAGCATAAAGAACTTCTTCCTTGCTGGCCATTTCATCATCATCTTTACACTCGAGTAAGATCTCCTGGGTAAACAATTTAACGTTTACTTGGTCACCAAGATATTTCTTCATATTTTCTTGAGAGACTGTTGGTATCGCCGTACCACTTGATTGTAACAACATTTCTCCGCCTTGTTTTGCATATTTTGGTTACCATGCTTCCGAATACGTTCAGATTGGAGTCGATCTTAATTTTGCGTAGGATATCAGCATAGGAAGGATTCCCATTTTTTGAGATCAGTATGTCATCGGGCTTTGTTTTTGGGAATTTCGTAGACTTTTGGTTGTCTTTCTTAGCTACTTTACTAGCTCCACAGTTCCTCCATTGATTTAAGAGGACAGCAGTTAGCCTCTTATGATGTCTATGTGCCCAACTGAGTCGCTGGTAACGACTTTGTAGTGCTTTCTAAACTGTTGGTATTGGCGCTGTCATTCATTATAATTGAATGTTTAAACTGGCCAATCAGACTTGTCCGGCGATCGGGGTGAATAGAGTAACATCCTCTTTATTACCAGTAAAGGTATTTGCCTGGCATTAGCTGACATTTCCTTAGCTATGCCTATAACAATCTTAAATACTGGTGATCACGGAATTTCTTTTAATGTAGAACGTGGGTAGTGGGATGTGATGTTTTTGTGGAAGGGAGAGAGAGAATATCGTCACCTAAAATACAAAATAACGTAACATCACTTTTCGTAGGTTTACAGAAGAAGCAAAAAAACGTATAAAAAGAAAACCACTTGAGATATTGAAACAAAATTTTCAAATCTGAATTAACATGAAAGCATATCTTGGAAAAAAAATATATAAAAAAAAATTAAGCTAAATTTACAATAGGTGTCTTACGTTATTTTGAGTTTTAATTTCTGAATCAAAAAAACGTATGATCAATCTAAATTTGTATAAAAATTTAAAATTTTAAAATTAATACTTTCTTTTTAATTTTAAATAAAAACAGTTGCAAGTTTTCCATATTTCATGTTGTTTTATTATTAATATTATATCTGCATAAGTACTAAAAAAAATTAAAATATTTCATGTCAAAATGAGGACAATGTTCAATAATTTTTATTAAACAATTAATTATTCAAAAGATATATTATCATAAAAGTAATGACAGTCTGTGGAATCAAAGTCTTTAGGTCCTGCAGATGTTGCCATTTCTTCTTGGAATGATGTTTGGCGTATTAAGTATTTCTTTTTTTATGTGCTTTGTTATAATTGTTGCGAATGTCGAAGAAACAAGACTGTCTTCAGTTTCATCCCAGACATAGTTGTCAGATTTATGAGTAATAACGTTATATGTAGTAAAATTATGAAATTGAAGTTTCATTTTATAATAAGATGCATTTGCCTTTGACTGCGGAGTAAGCTTTACCGCTTGCATGTCAATACATAATAAGGAGCATAAGCCCGCCTTACCACATTCAATGACATTATTTTTTTCTTCTCTCGTTACCCTTATATCTTTTCTGTGGACATCATATTGTTCCATTGAGATATTTTTTATCCGGACGATATGCAAGTGTCACACATATCATTTCTTGGTTTAAAAATCGATAAATCATTTTTATTTAAAAGTTTGATAAAATTTGAGAAGGATATAGGAGCGATACCATTTGCATTATGCGATTTACAGTCTCGAGCATAAACTTCATAGACATTTGTGTACGATTTTAATTCTGATTGAAAATACAATTAATTTGTATACCGACGTCGGTGAAGGAATTCTAGTTTCAAAATGTCTTCCAACCATTTAATTAAATAATTTAATCTATTTTGATGAGGTTTTCCCGTTTTGTGTTTCTTCTACATATTTTCCACTTGCAAAATTTTTTTATTTTCAGAACCCAATAGAGTTCACTGGAACTCAACCAACTACTTACCATAGTTTCCGAAATACTGAGGGTTGACAAAAACATTTTACTGCACACTTGATAACGTAGTAATTTATGATGCAAAAAATAGGATATTGAATATGAACGTCTTCACTTGGAATATCTAATTGGTGCCACGTAGCGAAAAGAAGAAACGACTGGCGCGCTGTTGTTAACTCGGCTATAATCGCGTAAGCGGTGACTACGCCGATCAAGAATAAGAAGAATATGAACGTCGGGAATATTAAACATAAATCCGCTTTTTAGCATGAACTTCAATACTGTTATTTACATAAACTCTCTTTTGCTGCCCATGACATTTGCCAAAAATTTTCAAATATCTCCTTCCGCACATTTTCCGTATAAAGAGAACAATGCCGTTTTGAACCTTTTACACAATAATTAAATCTGCATGTTGCTTTTATTTCTCGTGGTTTCATTTCGCAAATATTTCATTTTGATATGCTGTCTTATTTTTTACTATACATTCGATTTTTTATATTTTCTTCCGTTTTTTAATTTTTTTACAACCTTGCAAATTTTCTTTATCTGCATGTTGCTTTTATTTCTCGTGGTTTCATTTCGCAAATATTTCATTTTGATATGCTGTCTTATTTTTTACTATACATTCGATTTTTTATATTTTCTTCCGTTTTTTAATTTTTTTACAACCTTGCAAATTTTCTTTATCTGCATGTTGCTTTTATTTCTCGTGGTTTCATTTCGCAAATATTTCATTTTGATATGCTGTCTTATTTTTTACTATACATTCGATTTTTTATATTTTCTTCCGTTTTTTAATTTTTTTACAACCTTGCAAATTTTCTTTATTACTTCAGCACCTTTAAGTATGGAACAATTATTATTATTTCAAAACACTTAACAATAAATCAAGGCTAACTCCGTTATAAAAAAAAACTCTGTTATTTTTACATGACTGATGATACATTTTTTTTAGCGAAATAATGCACTTGTTGATACGTTTTTTGAATTTTTAATATAACTCGGGTATTTTGGGTCGCAGAACCCTAAATTTTCTTTCTTCAAATTGCTTTCTGACTAGTCTGGGGCCTCGCATATTGGGCATTATTGAACACCATTGTACATCACGTTCCAGAGTACAGAGCCGAGAACTGACCCTTGCGGAACACCGCCTGTAACTTTTTATATTTCAGGTCCACATTCTGTTTCGTATACCAAAATTCTAGTTTTAAAGTAGCTTGCCACAATTCGGATAAGGTAGTCCGGAACCTTTAACTTTGTCAGAACTCTAATAATTAGAGATCCCGAGTAATCACAACACAGTATTGTTTATCACCCCAGCGCCATCTACTCCCTTCCAATGCTTTTCACGCTATTTTGGTAACCGTATTTATCGCATACACTGTGCTTCGTTCTTTCCGGAAATCGAATTGCATTGGATTCAACCCAGAATCTTCTTCCGTATATTTCTCGAGCCGCTTACAAATAATTCTTTCGAAAATTTTTCCTACCGCATCAAGCATACATAAGGGCTGACATGACCAGAGTTCTTCTGGAGGTTTATAACTTTTGGGGAGAAGAAAGAGGCATTGACGCTTCCAACATTTGGGAAAGCTCCCTTCTTTCAAGCAGCTTGTGTATGCGTTTTGGAACAATGTTGATTTTCTTTGGATTATACGCTTAGTTACGAAATTGGATATTCCGTCCAGGCCGGGTGTTTTGTCAATCGTGATTTTTTCACCGCATGTTGTATTTCTTCGTGGGACACTTCAGCGATTTCCTCCAGGTTAATTTGAAGAATTGGCACTTGAATAGGTTCGCATCTCGGAAATTAACTGTGGACTATCTTACGTAAGATTGCGGGAGATATAGGTGGGGTTCTTGATCCACCTATTTTCTGTATTACGATTGGGTAGGCATGTATCCAAGTTGAGTATGGCCTTATTTAATTCTTTCCTTTTTCCGGAAGTTCATAAGAAGTTCCGCGAAATCCCCTCTTCTTCTAGCCCGTTGTTGTCTACGTTGTAACTTGAGATATTCAGCTCTTAGTTGAGCGGTTTTTTCGGACCAACAGTATACTGGGGCCTTGTTTCTTCCGTCTTTTCTTCGTACCATTGGATACTGTTACTAGCGATTCTGTGATGTGTTTTATCTGGTTCCGAGAGTTCCCTCCTAGATGCTCTTTTACTTGGATAATAGCGTCTTCGAACATTTCTGTGTCACAAACTTTTTTTTTCCAGCGTTCTATTACGATTTTAAGTGCAAAAATATACCAGAATTTTGTTTATTCTGTATACTAATATCAAAGATGCTAGCCTGCATATATGTGTATAAACGTCCGGGACTCTCCGTGAGGTGTGCTATCGACAAGTTTACGAAGATGAGGTCAATATACGATGATGCTCTCCTTTGATAAATGTTGGCTTGTATCCATTGTTAAGAAGTATAATCACCCTCTCGATTGTGATTATACTCCCCCATTCAACCTCCCATGCATTAAAGTCACCATCAATGACTAGCGGCGTCTAGGAATTGTCATGAATTGCGCATGACTGGGAATTCGAAAAGGGATAGGCTAGAAGCGGCGTAGCAACTGTAAAAATGTATGCCCTTTATCTTTGCGTACACGAAATTCTTTAATGGTCTGAGTATTTTGAGAAGGAATATTGTTTAAGGTCCATATTGCAGATTTCGAGTCTTTTTCTTCGACCCAATTATTGTCATTTTTTGGGGTCTTATATGTTTCGCTAAGTAATAAGGTCCAATACAATATACAATTCAGTAAAGGTGTATGCGTTTAATGTTATCTGAAGTATAAATTTTTGTCTTGTATTTACCCATTTAGTTTACAATTGCTATATGCATCTTTTTATTATTGGATGCGCATTGCGTGTAAGTGCATGTGTGTTTTTTTTCCGAAGGGGGAATACTCACTGATACTCAGTGGTATGCAGTATGCACGATTCGTGCTCCGCATTCGGAAATACGCGTAATACGTGAAATCTTACTATATTGGACTTCCGAAAGGCACTATATGGCAGGGCCAGCTTAGCTTTTTGGCTCACGTCATTAGCCTGCTAATGGCCCTAGCTTCACTGCTTCTTTGCTGTTCGGCTCTTCTTAGCTCTTACAGTATCAGAGCTGTCCTCTTCTCGATGGCATACCATACTCGTCTCCTTTTTAACATATAAGCCAGTATGTTATCAGGTGTTACTCGTTCTGCCTCTTCTATCTCCAGGGCCTGGCGCTCTGTTGTAAATCTCGAGCAGTAGAAAAATATGTGCTCCGCATTTTCACTACTGTTACCAGAGAAAGAGCAAGTAACTCCATTGTCATGACCATACTTATGCAGGTATTCTCTGAGACATTCGTGTCCTGTCAGGAACTGCGTCATGTAAAAGTCTATCTCGCCGTGCTTTCGATATTCTTGTAAATTTCCGATTAATCGGTGCATCCATCTTTCCTTCATTGTCGTGTCCAAACGATTTTGCCATTCCTCTATGATTGCTTTTCTTTCCTCTTTTCGTTCCTCTTCAGTTTTCGAGCCATTATGTCTGGCCGATTATTCTAGATATAACGCTAGTGGCTTCATGAAATACCGGAATGCGCTAATAGTTCTAATTGCGCTTAACGGGAACACTGATTGTGCCATTCATGCATATGTTTTTCGCATTAGTGCTGTTCCCCATAGAGGTGCGACATACATAAAATTGACTGGCTAACTTTGGACAAAAGTGCTCTGCTGCTTTGTTTTAGACCTCCTATGTCGGCCATAATTCTGGATAAGGCCGCGATTACCTGCGCACCTTTTACTCTCAATATGGACTTTGTAGCTGAGTCTCACATCGATCAATACACCAAGGAACTTYAGTGCTGATTGTGTTGTAATGGTCCGTCAATGTTTAGAGAGAAATTCTTATTTTACTTATATTCTGCTTGTAATAAGCGCTGCTTCCATTTTTTGTTCCGTCTCACTACTTATGCTCAAACTTTCGTGGAGTTGTTTGACCACTATGGTTATCTCGGCGTAACCGATAATCTGTACTCCTTTGGGAGTGGACCCAATATGGAACCTTGTTGCACACCACCAGTTACCACATACTCTTTTGGACCTTCGTCTATGTCATAGCGCAGTAGCCTTTCGGACAAATAGCAGTAAGCTGAATTAAGTGCGTTTTTCACATCGATCGTTATGACCGCGAAGTATTCTTTATTGCCGTACATCCAACATCTGATTGGCTTTGATTAGAGAATAGCGTTTCTACCATATTTCTTAACAACTAAGGACAGGTCCGTGCTTGCCCTTGTCCCTCCTTTTCCATTACCATCTTACACGCCTCGTCCCATGTCTACTTTATCCCATAGCATCTTGAAGCAAGAAGTTTCCTCCACCTTTAGCGCTTTTTTTGGGGTCACTGCGCTTTTTCTTAAAAGTTTCTCTCAGTCTTATACTATTCTACCGCCGCTAAAGGTAAGTAAATTTGTTACCACTCTATGCGACGTTTAGAAATAGTTTTAGAACATGAGCGTCACTTGACGAATAACGATGCATTGGTAGTGCGTTTGTCAGAATACGATCCAACAACACCATTGGTGCAACAATTTACACAATACCCCAATTATAAAGTTCAATTCTTTTCCGAAGATTATCATATGGAGGCTTTAAATAAATACCATCGAGACGCTTGTTTGCGTGCTATCCACACCCCTAATAAATGCATTGAATGTAATAGGTGTAAACAAATAACTAGAACATTACTTTTTTCAACATTTTCGATACTTTCAGAAAAATGCATTATCCGCCGCGAACTGGTACAATAAGTTAATTGTTCGTAAATCTACACATATATAAACAAAGTAACAACTAAGAGCAGTTTCTCCAGTCACTTTAATCGCTAATAGTGAATATAGAACAGAAAATATAACACAAAGGTTGTTTGCAGTCTTTGAGCAACCAATGGAACAACTTTTTATAGGATTTTCAATAGCATTCAATTGTTAACCAGCGCAGAGGCTTTGAAGATATTAATGGGTATAATTGGCACAAATAGTCAGGGCATAGCGACGAGTCCGTTGGCGAATGGGTGAAAAAAGTGAGCGGTATTACCATTGCCTGAAGGTGATACGACAAAAAAATTTTTTTTCAATATATTCCTTTATTTATTGATATTCAATTCCTAAATCTATTTAAAACTAAAGAAGCTCAAGAATGTGGTTGAGCTTTTTTGGTAGAACGTTGTTCTCTTTTAGGCTGGTAGATCACTTCATTTTAAACCTGTTTGATTGCAGGATTTTGCCAAGGTATTAACCAATGGGTTCGCGAAGTTTAGAAATATATCTCATTCTGATATTATCTATCTCCTTTTTACCATAGGAATATAAAGATCTTTATGCATGCTTTCATTGCGGTTGTACCATGGTGAACCCGTGACTTTTCTAATTGTTATTTTGGATTGGAACCTTTGTATTATATTTGTATCAATGTTGAACGCCATACTTCCAAATCAGTTTTATGATTGCATTGTTTAACAGGACTTTGTTTTCTAGGCTAAGTTTAGAATTTTTGTTTAAAAACCAATTTAAATTTGCTGCTCTTAACTTCTTGAAAGTTATTTTACTCGCTATATGTTTTTGCCGCGTGAGTCTTCGATCCAGTTGAATCACAAGTTAAGTTACTTCATTCGCTTTGGGTACTAGAGCATTGTTTATTTTAACTCTCCGACACGCTTCTAGTCTTAGCGAGAATGTAACTTGCTTGCATTTTTACTCATTAATATTTATACAAATTTAAGTGCTGATCTAATACTCTTAATGCTCTGATGGGGCATTTGTTACGACTTACTAAAGCTGTGTCATCCGCAAAAGTGGATGTCAATACGTTAGTAGCTGCTGTATATATTATGGACAGAGTTGGGCATAACACGCTACCCTGAGGTACATCAGCCCTTATTACTCGTTCTTCTGTTTGAAGTTTGCTACTTTAACCGAAATGTTCCTGTTTTTCAAATATGACTTGAAAGTTTTATGCAATTTGCAGGGTAAAATGTTTTTGATTTTCCATAAAAGGCCTGCATGTCAGACCTTATCAAACGCCTGAGCTACATCTAGAAAAATAGCTGAACAGTAACTCTCTCCTTTTCTAAATTCGTTCGTAATTCTATTTACTTGCTCTACAGTGCAATGTTTAGCATGAAAACCGGATTGGTGCGTTGGTATAATGTTATTTACATGGAGGAAAGGAATCATCCTTGATAGTAACACTTTTGCAAATATTTTAGAAATATAGGGTAAGAGACTTATTGGTCTGTAGGAAGACGGCTGTGTTAGATCTTAACCGGGTTTATCTATCATGATGACTTTTTCCACGAAATTGAATAGTCTCCGAAACAAGAAATGCATTAAAGATCACTTTTATAGAAATATTTGGTAACTCAATTATCCTTTTTGGAGTAATATTATCGTGTCCTGATGCCTTTTTCGGATTTAGCTCTTTTATGATTCTAGTAACATCAGAAGTAGAAGTACTAATAGACACAAGCGAAAGCGATATTGGGCAATACTGGCAACTTAAAGTTGTTCATAGGGCAATTATTTGAAATACCTTTCCTATGCGATTTGCAGCGCAATTTGCTTTATCGCCATCACTACGTGCCCAATTACCAATTAACTGACTTAAAGGCATGTTGGAATCTACTGGTGGCTTGAAAAACTTTTGGACTTTCCAAAGGGGGTTTTGCGTATTAAAATTTGGACACAGTTTCTTTATATAATTTTTGGTGTTATGTCCTTCCTCGCTTTGTTTAACTTTCGTACAGCAGATTTCAGTTGAAGCAGAATACTAGGGGAGCAATTAAGTAAGCTAACAACAATTACTTTACTTATTTATTTATTTATTTATTTATAAATGGAGCACTGGCTGCCAGGACCTTCGGCTCGCTGGTGGATTTAAGGCTAGGTGACTAAAATTAAGTTCTATTGTCCACGCTTTATATATTCAAAATCTTCATAAAATCTATGTACATGCTTAAGTAAAATAAAAACAAAGTTCTTATATAGCTAGGTAGGATGTCATATTAAATGTTTTAGACCGCATTTATCCAGATATTTTTATATTTTTGTAACGTTCTCGAGAGACGCAGTTTTCAAAAGTGTTGTAGGTGTTTGGTTATCGAAGATAGTCCTCCTAATTACTGTGAAATGGTGGCATTCGTCGAGCAGGTGATGGACTGTTAGTGAAGCCCCCGGGCAATGTTGGCAGTAAAGGGGACTGGACCGATTGAAGAAGTACGAATGTGTGGCTATTGTGTGCCCTAAACGTAGGCGGACAAATGATTTAACATCGTTAGATCGACAGTTTGGTGGATAGGTAGGTTTGCTCCTGTCTAGGTTATTTAAAGTGTATTGGTGCTGGATGTGTCTCCAACTCTCCATTAGCGATTTAAGTTGGTGTTGGTGKGCCATCTTAYRTAAGTCTTTATTCTCAAGAAAGTCAAACGTAACGAGSRKYTCACTAGCCGCTAGTTTAGCGCGTTTATCTGCCAGTTCATTCCCGCGTATGCCGGCATGGCCTGGAATCCATATTAGTTTTATATTGGCGCTGTTTTCAGCTAATTTGCTCCGGATGCATGAAATGATGTTAGATTTATTCATAACATTTAAGACCGCTGATATAGTTGATTTGCTATCTGTACAAATAATTGCTTTCAATTTGGAATTTGAAGCGAAAATGATAGCGTTGAGGATCGCTGCAGCTACGGCTGTGTGAACGGAGTCCACTAGGACGAATTTTTGGGCGATTTTGGAAATGCGCGAATGCTTCTGCTTAGTGCCATGTGGTACGGAGTGTGGTACAGTTTTTTGATGTGGATTTTCGCGCAATAATATAGATAGGAAGGCCGTAATCTATCTTCGACAACACAAGCGCTCTCGTTACATTTATTAGAGTTGCAGAGTTGATTAAATAATGTTTAGACGATAAATATTTGATAATGTTCAGTCGGGCAGCCAGCTGCTTTCTTAAGTACAAACAATGTTCCTTAAAGGTAAGTTTCTAATCAAAAATTACACCTAAGAACTTAAGACTATTAGTGTTTGAGATAGGGCTGTTATTGTAAATAATTGTAAAGTAATCACATTTATGCTTGCGACATATATGGAAATTTTTGCATTTATTTACAGCCACATTGGCGCCCGAAGATTCGGACCATATATTTAGATCCCTATGAATATTTGTGAAGTCTAGTTTAACAACATTTAAATCATTCAGTTTACTGGAAATCAGCATAGCAAATATKATCAATATTTATATATTTATTAATTATATGGCTCACTTCATTAAAAGCAGCGATAAAAAGTGATACAGAGAGGGGAGACGCCAGGGGTAATCCATTATGGAGAGTAAACGGGTCTGACAATGTGTTGTTGACTTTACAGACGAATCTTCGGTTTGTGAGGAATGACTGAATGATTCTTAGAATATGGCACCCAATGCCCCATTTTTCGAGTTGCCGTAGTACAACATGGACTCCAACCCGATCGAAGTCAATGCTAAATGCAGAGAGGTGGTTCCTGTTTGCTAAGGCTGAAGATGCATGATTTTCAAAGAGCAGCAAAGCACCAATGGTGGAAAGGGATGTAAGGATAGGGTAGTGATCACTGCCATGCAGATGGGAAAGGGTCTTTGTCGTTAATTTAGGTGCAATGTTAGAGGAACAGATTGTAAGGTCTACAGTGGTGAATGTTTTGTRTGTGGAAAAGTGTGTTGGTTTGTTATCATTCAGTATAATAAGGTTTTCAGAGAAGAATAAGTCTTCAATCATAGAACCCCTGATATTTGTGGTGGCAGAGCCCCAAAGACGGCTCCACGCATTGAAATCGCCTACGATTATAAATGGGGTGGATATCGTCTGAAAAATATTTATTAGGTCGCTGCAAGAAAAATTTTGTAAAGGTGGTATATRAAGTGAAATAATTGAAAATTGGAAAGATAATGAGATTTCTATTACCATTGTGGCTATATTTGAAGATACAGGGATTTGTTTGTGTGGTATGGATTTCTTAATTATAATGGCGATGCCTTGCTTGCTAGTTAGATTTTGAGGCAAGCTGTAAAAGTAACTTTGGTATTGATTAGGCGCCACCGCAGACTTGCCCGCAGCAAGGTTAGTTTTCGTGAAAGTTGCTGTAACATCCGTGCATATTCCACTGTAGGGTATTAAACATTGTTGCTAGAAAAGGTTGCTAAGGAGGTGTTTATATGCTATGTTGAGAGTGGTGGATACTCAGTGATCGTCTACTGACAAAGTCAGAGCATCGTTGATGGCTTTGTCATCTAAATTGTTTGCGTGGGACAGAGATTGATAGCGGAGATATCAGTTGTCTCTGTTGAGAATGCAGGTGAACCTGCGTTATATTGATAGGAGTTGGATTGAGCGATAATGTTGGCGAGAGTTAATTCGAGGTTTAGTTGKGTGTGTGTGAAAGACTGTGGAACAGGAGTGAAAGAGGAGGCTGAGCTATTGCTGACTTGTTGATTGTTGATGTTTTGAGGTGAGTTTTCCGGTGGTGAGTTGTTGGAAGAAAGATCGTGTGAAGTCGTAATGGGTGATTTGTTGACTAAAGAATGTGTAGGTATATCAAGAGAATTGGAGGTTGACATAGCGTTACTATTTGACAGCTGTGCTTCTCTGGCAACTACGGCGAAAGAAGTGTTCAATATTGATGGTGGTTGTGCTTTGTAGAGTTTAATTGCATGTGCAAGGTAAAGAATGAATAGGAAGACTGCAAGAAGCACACACGGGAGGTTTATTGCATCGCATTGCATTGGGTTGGGGTAATAGGGTTTTACTTTTGCACTTCTCCAAGATACTTCTACCTTTTCAGGTAACTCAAAAAGATCAAAGGTAAGTAAAACTACACCCGTGGGTTGGGGTAGTGGTATTCCATCCGTCCGCCTAGTAAATTTGTAAACATCGACTACACCCTGTCTTCTTATGTTTTCTACTATCTCTTTCTCGCTGACATTGTTGAGACAGGGAGCAAAGATTGTACCTTTCACGCTATTGAGGTTGTCATGGTATTTTGCTTCAATTTCACACACACCAGGAAGTTTTTTGGTTGAAATGAACTTTTAGGCAATTTGGTTATTTTTAAGATTACCAGCACGCAACTCAGAAATTGAGATGACTTCTTTGCTAATAGCTTCTAAGGCTTTGTGGACATCGAAGCAAGAATAATTCGAAATTGGCTTGTTTGAGTCCGTTGCATTATTGATAATATATTTCGGGTTTTCTTTCTTTGCCTGCGGCAGGTCAGGAAAGTTGAGGGGGGAGTAGGTGGGTTTCTTTCTTTTTGGCTGGGATGCCCCTGTATCAAGCAATGCAAACCTGTTATCCCCAAGGTTGGGTGGCCCGGGGGCCATATTAAACAAATCTTCACACTTGATGCACTTATCTGCAATACACTTATGGATTGAAAGAGTTCAAGAAGATTGAAAATGTAAACACGTGTACGTATCCGAAAATGTACGATGCGCAGAATGTCAACAATACGTAAAGATCGAAACACGACTTCTCAGAGCGGGCACTTGTCGAAAACTGTTACTTTACTTAATAGTTAAATATCCTATTAATATTTGACACGTATACATATATATGTAATTATTAAAGTCGCTGGCAAATTTCTCAACAATGAGAGTGCTGGATTTATCTTCTTCAAAGCAAAATTAACCACTGTTGTATACCAAACTCTAATTCAACAATTCCTTATACAAACGACATAGTTGTGTTGAAAGCGGTAGCACCTATACAAGTTGGTGAAGATATTTGCATACCTTACGTGCGTAAGTGCCAGCAGGAGTGCAGCAGATATTCGAGAAAAAAAGTAAATAAATTTTTAGTTTTAAAGCTTATGTGTTTTGAAATGAAAATAAAGTGGATTTTATATTTATTTGCGATTTCTCTACATTGTTTTTAAATTAGGGCAGCTTGATAAACACAAATTTTTGGTTCCTGTTCTGGTGCGTAAATGTACAGAGAAGATTGGTTTCCAACTCTTGAACACGCATCGTACTATATATTTGGCCGTGTGAAAAACATCGTATTTCCACATCTATGCCAAAACCTTCTAGCGACTATCCTTGTATGCAGTTAATTGTCATCGCAAATGCACATGAAGATTTTGAAACATTATAATGACAGATCCAACTTTGAGACGTAGATAATGCTGTGGCATACCAAGCCTTTTAAAGAATTCAGAAATTCCACTCGTTTTTCTTGTAAAGACGCTCGATCGATTTGTATGAGCAAAATCCTCCTGGAATTTGATATTGAATTTTCCAGTTTAAGTCATTAACATACGAAGTGTGTTCAAAAGGTATCGCGAATCTTGAATTTTTCCGGGTTACGTATATTCGAATTTCGAATTATTTGTGGCGTTATGTTGGTACTCATGTTTCTCACTTATGCCGACAAGCTCGGCCATTGTGAATGTTCATTTAATTGTTGACATCTGCTTTGCTTGCACGTGTTTTGGATTGTCTTCGATTTTTACCTATTCGAAAAAATGGATCAAAGAACCAGTATAAAATTTTGTGTGAAAAACGAAATTAAGTGCGCGGATGCATTCCGAATGTTGACTGTGGCATGCGGAGAAGCTACCTTGGACCGAAGCAACGTTTATCGGTGGTACAAAATGTTATCAGAAGGCCGAGAAGATGTGACAAAAATTGGCTTTTGCACCACGATAATGCCCCTGCTCACACATCGTTGCTTGTGCGCGACTTTTTGGCCAAAAACAACACACTAATGATGCCGCAGCCACCGTATTCCCCAGGTCTAGCCCCCTGTGACTTTTTCTTGTTCCCTAAACTGAAGAGGCCCATGAAAGGAGGACGTTACGCTTCTCTTGACGAGATAAAGGTGGCATCGAAGGAGGAGCTGAAGAAGATAAAAAAAAAATTATTTTTTGAAGTGCTTCGAAGATTGGAAAAACCGTTGGCATTACTTTGAAGGGGACAAAATAGATATTCAAAAATAAATAAATAATTTTTGAAAAAACACAAAATTCGCGATACCTTTTGAACAGACCTCGTACGTAGGTATTTCAGGCAGCTAAAATTGTGCACTAAGGCAATTGCAGTTATGATAATTTGGCCAACGATCGGATAAACATTCGTCATGAGTTCACCTTTCGTTGAAGTGAATTGATATGAAACCACTGAAAGTATCAACCGAAATTTGCCCATTTCCAAAGCTTAGCAAATACGATGTAAAATGTCGTCGTCAATGTAATTTTTTTAGTATTCCTTAATTGGCGCAAATTTGAAGGCTAATATGTCGAAATGATCTTGGCGAAAAATATGCGAAATTCAGTAGCATGCGAAGTAGCTATCGCATAGACCATCGTTTCATTCCAGTAATTATCATGTTCCAGCTATTGTAATTGMTGATATGCTTCACAAAAAGTTGCACACACTGTACCTTTCGAAATACGCAATGACTTAAATGAAGTTGAACCGCGATACGCACGACAGTCGGAAAACTTTCATGAATTGCAAAAGTAATTATCCTAACAATTATCCTACAAAGCGCTTTTTTGCAGTTCACCCATTTAACAATTGTTGATCTCATCCAGTTCAAGGTCAATAGTCGCCATGTTGCTTTCTTTCTTGACGTACTTGATCGATTTCACCAATCTGTAATATTCAACATTGTCATGAGCTTTGATTGTGAATTAGACAAAAGTTGGGAATATGGTAGAATCCATGCGTTCTCAACTTCGATATTCACGCCTCTAAATTGAATGCTAAATCTTCTGCCGTTGTGGTCTGGTGAGCAACGACGATACAATGGATATCCATCATTTCCAGTTTGAGTTGCCGAAAGAAAAACAGGTGGATAGTGTTTCGTGCATTTGTTGTCAGACATACAAACCCAAGTGGGATTGTGGTGTCCGTAAGATCCATGAACCATATTGGTTTTCATCACATCGTATAATACTGGACCTTTCTCTGCATCAGGAATTTCCGCAGAAATGATTTCATCAATTTGATCTGGTGCAACCATCATCCTCATCCAAAGAAGAATGTGTGCGTGTGGCAAATCTCTTTTTTGCTACTCGACAGAATACAGCCAGCATCTACTCGTAACAGCACCATATATACCATACGTTGCTTCAAGATAAAGTCCATCAAACATCGTAGCTGTTGTTTGAATAGTCATGCTGTAATATCATAACGATCGCTTGCTGATTGACCGCGTTCCATAAAGTTTTCACTGAAAATGTTTCAATAATTTTTCTCTTGAATAGCCGGAATAAAAAAGCAAGGGACCGAAATTGAATGATTCAAATAATTTATAAGTCAAATTATTGAAAAACAAAACAAAACAAAACTGAAAAAACTTTGTATGGAAAAAAGTAACTTTTTGGAATTGTCCAATTTTTCGACTTCTCCTCAGGAAAAATTTAAGGTATTAGGTATTTTTATTTCTAAACCTTTCCCGATCAACAACTAACAACCTCTAAAAATCAAGATTGGTTCAACCGTTCTCTTAGCATTACTAACAAACAAACTAACAAGGTATTTTTATTTCTAAACCTTTCCCGATCAACAACTAACAACCTCTAAAAATCAAGATTGGTTCAACCGTTCTCTTAGCATTACTAACAAACCAACATTCGTTTTTATATAACGTTTGTATGGGAAAAAG
>NW_017537396.1:25409-43900 GCF_001853355.1 Bactrocera latifrons | reverse complement strand
CAAAACAGAATTGGCCAAAGTGGACTAGGCGTTGTTGAGTTATGCGCTTGGCAACACATTTTGAGATTAATTTTTATATAAGTATGTATAAGATTATGCTTTTTGGCTGTGATAGAGAAACTTTAATATTCGTTACCGATATATTATTATGTTCATGTAAGTGTAAATACATCTTACTACTTTATCTGAATAATGAAAAATAATAGTTTTTTGCGACTGTTACAAGATTGCAAAATCGTCTCAAATCACAAGAAATGTCTCCAACTTAAAACCTCAAATTTAGAGACTTGTGACTGTATCACAGTACAGAATCGCACGGTTAAGGTCGATATCCAGCTTTTAAGTAATTGCTCAAGAAAAAAATTGCTTATTTTTTCAGCTGTAGTCAAGTAATTTTGACTGCTGGTTAGGCTTAGTATCCAGCTCTCAAGAAATGTAAAAACTTCATATAAAAAAACGTTTAAGAAACGGTCAAGTAACTTTCGCTCCGATAAATTTACTTGTGCTAGTATGCAGCTCTAAAGAAATGTAGTACTAATTTTTAATATATTTTTTTAATAACATGCGAATATGGCAAACCTGGTTTTGCGAAGAAACATGAAATCAACAATTGTTTCTTGAAGGAAATTCAAAGTAAATCATCAAAATCATCATAATTTAGGTAAAATCATTATTATAAAGTATATTTCTTTTCGAAATGTTGTATAAAACTTACCAATCATCAACAACATTCCTTTAATCGCAATGAAAATATTTATGTTACAACACACATACATACATACATACTTATTATGCACAAAGATTATTTTCCTTCATTTATTCTCTCTTGCTCTTCTATTGTAGATCATTAACAATGCGTAACTAGCTGTCAGAGTTACTTGAAGAAATAATGTAGTTTTTTCCGTGAGCAATTACTTGAGAGCTGGATACCAACCTTTACACATGGTAAATGATCCTTATTAGAAGAGCAAGAGAAAATAAACTTATATGTGAAAGTATATAAATATTTTCATTGCGGTTTAAAGCAGTGGTCGGCATTTCATAGGACAATTGTGCCTTCTCACTTCACACGTATTCTTATGGTCTATTACAGTGGCGAGACAGTATTCTGGCCGAGTATGATACTCGGTCGAGAGAGTTGCGTTGGCGAGTAGAGGTTTACACGTATTTTGTTCATCTAGTTAGACAGTGAAGTTTTTCAAAGTTTTATTTACAATGTTTGGTAGAAAAAGACATTTCAAAAGAGTTTTTAATGAAGTTCTACCGCATCTCATAAAAGAGTTGTGGGATTTATTGGAAGCAGAAAATAAGAGAATTAAAAATTCCACAAGCATTGGTGCAATTTATAATTTTGAATAAATGTCATAGTTGTATCATAATTCCACTTACTTGCCGTTTCAACTCTTTCACAATGCAAAATGCAATTGAAACTAAAGAAACAACATAAAAATCGACCGAGTGGCGAGTGAAGACCAAACGCGTGTTCACATGCAACGAGGGAGTCAGTGATTAGCTCAAAAGGAACAAAAGAGTGAAGAAAAAAGAAGCACTCGGCCTAGTAAACAAAATGTGATTCTAGTGACTCTCTCACCATTATACTCGCCCACTGACTCAGTTCATTACTCGCCTTACTGTTTAAACGAAACCAGCACTCGGCCGAGTCACTGTCTCGCCGCTTTATTCTTTACGTGTGATCAAGGCTTTACGCTCTATCGTTTAGTCGTTGGCGAGACAGCAACGAATCAATATCGTGCTTGACTGTTGCGCTTTGTTTCTTAAATGCAAAGATGYCTTGCGAGACATACTTTATGCTTTTGGTGACATGCAATGCATTTTGTGTTTTAAGACAAACCAGAAATCATGCTTTGAAAAGACATTTCGAATATTTTCACAATGATTAAATAAAAAATTAAAAACGGAAATTTCATGCTTAATTAGCTTTGATATTGTAAAACAAGGCAGACCTTTTGCTGATGGGGTATTTGTTAAACAAATTTGTACAAAAATTGAAACATAATATAGAATTATTTGAAACTATTCCTTTATCCTCACGAACTGTAGCGCGACGTACGGATCAATTAGGAATGTGCATTAAATCAGCAATATTGAAAAAAATTAATGATTGCAAACTTTTTTCTATATGCTTAGACGAAACCACCGATGTTAACGATCTTTGTCAATTGGCTATATGTGTTCGAACCGTAGATATAAATTGCGAAGTAACTAAAACATTGTTTTCTTTTGAAGCGTTCTATGGCAATGTGATGGGAAATTTTATTCGATGTCGTTAATGAAAAGGTTTGTTCAGTTGTTGACATCAATAAATTTGCGGGAGTGTGTACAGATGGTGCAAATGTCATGACTGGAAAATATGAAGGCTTCGTAGGCCAATTGAAAAAACATGGTATTTCGGGGCATACATAATTCACCAAGTTGCACTCGCTTCTAAATTTATCAGCAATCACCCGGTCATGAAACTTGCAGAACAAATAATGAATAAGGTGCGAGCGGGCCATCATTCACTTACCCACAGAAAATTTGAAAACTTTTTAAAAAATACGAGCGCTGGCCACTCCGACCTTAAAATGTTTACAGATGTTCGTTGGCTAAGTCGTGGTGATTGGCTAAACAAATTGTTTGAATTAAGGGAGGAAGTTCTGCAGTTTCTGGAAAGTGAAAATGTGGAAAATTCAAATTCGAGATTCGTTCTTTAAAAGATGAAGATTTTATTTTAGATTTGCCATTTATAGCCGATGTTACCTTAATTTTAAACGAACTGAATTTAGAGCTTCAAGGAAGGGAAAGAAGAATGCAAGATGCGGTAACAAATCTGCATGAATTCAAAACAAAATTATTTTTACTGTTAAATGAAATTCAGTCGCATGATTATTCCCATTTTCCGAAAATTGTTTTTGTTTATGCAAAACTTAAACAAGTTAATAAATCACATGATCATATTGCAATATTGGAAACACTGTTTAATAACTTTGAAGATAGATTTAAGGATTTTGCTTGTTTTCAACCACTAATCGATATTTTTGAAGGTCCCTTTAATTGCGATGCTAGCAAATACAAATTGGAAATCCAATCTGAGTTAATAATATTGCGAAGCGAAATGTCTGTTTCAAATAAATCGAATAGTTTGGAGTTCTGGAAACATTTGGATGAATCATTTTATCCTCATGTAAAAAGAATTTCTTATTTGTGTTTATCACTTTTTCCTTCGACATATTTTTGCGAGCAAATTTTTTCCGACTTAAAGTTCGTTTGCTCAAAGCAAAGCAACACAACAAAGTGACCTCAGCGCATTTAAAATACATTCTTTTAATAAGAAACTGCCCTAAAAATATTATTATTGATAATTTTATCACAGAAATATCATAACGTGTACATATATTTTCGGAATTTGAAGCAGGCAAATGCAAATTATTTTCATAATTTTTATTATGTTTTTATGTATGTAATTATGTATGTTACATAACATACATAAATCCAAATGAATTTTTGAATGTTTTATTCAAGATTGTATCTATGCACATATGTACACTGTATATGCAATACCTTTTTTTATGTTCTCATTGAAACGCAATAAATGATAACTTTTTTTTCAATTCACGCAATTTCCGACTTTGATGCTCATGCTAACTTCGCAGGCAGTTCGCTTGTGCTCACCAACACAATCACAGTTTAACTTTTGCCGACCACTGGTTTAAAGAATATTTTATATAAAATTTCAAAATTAACTATATTTCATAATAATGATTTTAACTAACCAATTCATCCTACAATTTAAAGATTACTTTCATTTTCCTTCAATAAACAATTGCTGATTTCATGTTTCAGCTTTAAGGGTAGTTTCCGGCTCTCACGAAATGTAAAAACTTGATATAAAAAAACGCTTAAGAAATGGTCTAGAAAATTTCCTGCGGTATGTGCGGTATTTCCAGCATGCAGCTCTAAAGGAATCTAGTATTAAGTTTGAATACATTTTTTCAATAAAATGTGAATATGACAACGCAGGTTTTGCAAAGAAGCATGAAATCAACAATTGTTTCTTGAAGGAAGTTCAAAGTTCATCCTAATTTAGTTAAAATCATTATTATGGATTATATTTCAATTTGAAATGTTGTATAAAACTTACCAATCATCTACCACTTTTCTTAAATCGCAATGAAAATATTTAAATATTTACACACATAAGTATATTCTCTTCGTTTATTTTCTCTTGATCTTCTAATGTACATCATTCACAATGCGTAACCTGCTGTCAAAATTACTCATAATGTCAAACGCATAATGTTTGTAAATTTGCCTACATACAACTTTGTATGCGAATTTATACTCTAATTGTTTCATACTAAATATCCGTTGTCACGGACAACCAATGGCCGAACTTCACGTTTTGTCAAAATGTCATGTGTCGAAGGACTGACGGAATGACAAAGCGTCACAAAATTGTGTTGTCAGTAGAAAATCCGAGCTGTCCGARAAAAATAAACGAACAGTGGCCGATTGTCACCGTTTCCCTTGCCGCTGTAACAGCTTCTCTTACAAACCAGCGTAAATATTATATATATTTTTTTATGTGTGAGTTTGCATACATATCGATGCAGTTTTTTGCGAGACGCGTAAAAATATTTTTGTATTACAAAATATTATTTATGTACATTCCTTAACAAATACAGTCAACATCGGTTATGTGTCATAATCAAAGATACACATTTCTGAGGTTTGTTAAAAATAAATATATAATATAATATGGTAGATAAGCGACTGCGGATACCTAAGCGAGTCGTACTTAAAACAATAATTTCTATGTATTTAAAAAAACTAAACATGAGATACAGCAAGATTCAGACAGTTAAGAGGCATTTTCACTTAAGGGGAGTACTACTTAACCGGGATTGGCTGTCGTCGCAAAAAGAGGCTTGTGGGCAAAAGCATGCCGTGGGACATGGTAAAAGGAATAGCGAAAGTGAACACTAACAGTATTTAATTTACCCCCAAGTGCAAGTTAACAAAGCATAATATCAAGCCACCTCTAGTGAACAAAGATGGCGAGAGATCAAAACGGGTTGCGTAAAACGAAAATGCTATAACTTAGGTCTTATGTCTGAGGTTAGATGGCTAATCAAAGATCGCAATAGACGTAGTCCCTTGTAAAGCAATTGAAAATAGAACTCCCGTGTTCGGACTTACAGATCGGCAAAACGCTTAGTAGCCAATACAAATTTAATTTCAACACCCGCCAGGTCGGTGGGATGTCTAAAGGTATGTGCCCCCAAGTGTCTAAGTCTTGATTTTCTAAACGCGGGACAGTTAAGAAGGAAGTGTTAACTAGTTTCTACCGCATCTTCTTCCAAACAGCTTCAGCATACGGCGTCCGGTAAGATTCCCAGTCTTACAGCATATATGCCGATAGTACAGTGGCCCGTCAAGAGCCTCTAGCCTTACTGATGTCAAAGATATCGCTAGATCTCCTGCGATCTATCTTGAGCCAAAGGCCTTTGCGACCACGCAAGTGTCAATGCTGGCCCAGCGTTGACCAAGCATCTGCAAGGCCAGGTCCAGTAGTAGAATACAAGAGGATGCAGGAGTACCGACCCGTTCCCATTCTACCGATATCGATTCTAAGGTGTCTTTATAGCCAGCTCATCAGCCAGACACTCTTCGAACAACCCAGAACGCACTATGAACGAGTTCAAGCCTAGTATAGCCGCTAGCTGAGTAAATGGTCACTTCTCTGAAGATGGACACTCTAAGGAAGCAAATCTGTTGCTGCCTTGATGGCTGCAACCTCAGCCTGGAAGACACTGCAATAGTCGGGAAGTCTAAAACTGGATTTGATAGAGAGTTCCCGACAGTAAACCCCTCGAACAACCATCCCCTCACGCTTTCACCCAATCGGACAAAAGCTTACCCCTCTCCTCCAACGGCTTCTTCCCACCCATAACTCCCTCGTCGGCATATGGGCAGAGAAAGACCTCTGGAGTTCGATATGGCGACTCCATGATCCATATGATACGGTATGCAGTCACAGCTTGTGAGGATTTCTGAGTGTTCAGATACACGTTCGTTAGTTGACTGTCGACGCGGTTAGACGTGCGTGCGCGTCGATTTAGAAGTGTATTTTATGCGAATTTTTGCGATTCTCTTTTGTGCAGTTATTCGTTTACGAGTTCTAGCTGACACCGTTATTGCCTGGCGCCTGTGCATAGCGGTCGGTAAATTTTTTGTACGATCGATGGGTGTAAGGGTTATTAACCGCCAGTGTTTTTGTGTGGGAGCACATTTTCGTAGAATTTTGTGCATTTTTGTGTACTGACAGAGAATAATATAGCGGTAAGTGTTTTTATTATTACTACTTTATATACGGACAACGTGGTCATCCCCGTTGTTGTTGTTGGCGGAAGCTTCGCATGGTTCCAGTGTGGCACTGTGTTGTTAGCATTCTTGCTGACTGGACTGCCTGCCAGTGATACTTTGCTGGGCATCTGATGTTTAGTTGGCTCAGTATCAGAATAGTCTGGACGGGATTGCCCAAAGGGTGCAAGTATCTGTCCTCCGTTGGAGATTGCGACTCCTGTGGCTACCAACGGTCGCAAAAGCGAACCGTTTAGCCCACGGTGCGTTTTGGATCAGCGCCATATCGATCGACTCCGGACCGTTACGGCGACATTGTCCGTCCGGCGACCAATTGAGTGGCCTTAATCCAACTACCGGTTGGGGTTGTGGGCGATAATCGACCGCTTAGGTGGTCGCTTTTGTTGAGCGATAGTGGCACGTCAGCGAATCAATTCGACTGAGAGGGTTTTCGGGAAGCGAGATGCCTCCTGAACGGAAGAGGAGGACGAAGACCCTCGCTTGAAGTGGAGAATCCGCCACTTCTACAGTCGTGGATGATACCACGTCTGTCGGCGAGAGGGAAGCGATGCGAGTGACGGTAAGGTCTCCACCGCGGAGTACGGCCCGTTTGGGGTCGCCGCATCAACAGGGCGGAAACAAGGGAGAGAGCGAGAGCTGTGGCGCAAGCGCCAATGTAGCCACCGTCGAGAAAGAGGTTGCCCAACCGTCTATAACGGTTGGCAAAGAAACGGTCGTCGGGCGCGCTAAAGAGGGCGGCGGTTGTTGTTGGGGGTGGGGCAGTCAGCCATGTGGCGGCTGCAAAAGAATAACGGGGGAGTTAAATGGTCTCGTATTCGATGCAAAAAGTTTTGATGTTGTGACCGCGAAGGGGCTGTTGGAGCTTGCCTCAAAATATAAGGCGCTCCTGATGACCGTTATAATCGAAAATTCCCATCTTCATGGCCAAGTGGATGCTCTTAGGGGAAGTTGCGGGGGAAGCTTCTCGACGCGGAGCAAGTCAATGACGGCTCCGTCGGCAAGAGGTTAGTCCCTCACTCGGTGTGGGGGTCCACCAAATTAGAGTGATGGGTCGGTTATTCGCACTCCCTCTGTCCTAGAGAGGGAGAGAGTGGCGAATAAGAAGAAATTCGGGGAGGTGGGGTTGGAGGTAACTGTCAACCGGAAGTTAGGTCGTTGGGTGGACGTTCAGGGGGTCAATAAGGAGATCTCCCATGAAGAATTTATGGAGGAAGTACTCCGTCTGAACTTCCATCACATTGCTGCAACTGTGAGTGGAGGCGTGAGTTAACCTTGAAGAGGAAGACTGTCAGGCAATTGCGGCGAAAGTTTCAACGCGCCCGACGACCCAACTCAAATAGGCTGTCTCAGCTTAGTTATGAATTTAGTTGTGCGGATAGGAGATGTTAGCGAAAAGTAAAGAGGATGATTGGAGGAGTTTTGAGGGTGAGAATAAAAATGACCCCTAGGGACAGGTCTATAGGATCTGCATGGGTCGTAAGAGGTAGAATATCACCTCTCTTTGCGTCGGTGACACTCTGTTATTGTCGTGGAGAGAGTGTGCGGGGGTTCTGTTAGGTGCATTCTTTCCTAGGTCGGAGGTGCGGGTACCTCAAGCACAATATTTGCCTGTCCCTCCATTAGATGATGAGGAGTTGGGGTATGCTTTTGGCCCGGTTAGGTCTTAACGGTCCCCAGGTACTGATGGTTTGAACGGAGAGATGTGTAAAAGCTTATGGATGTTCATTCCGGAATACCTGTAAGCCATTTATAATAAGTGCGTCTGGGAGGGATACTATTTTCACGCGAGTGGAAAAGTTCTAGAGTTTTTCCTCTCCTGAAGTCCCCTAATAAGATCAGGAGCGATCCTCGATCTGATCGGGGCATCAGTCTCCTTCCAGTACTTGGAAAAGTGCTGGAAACAGTCTTGGTGGAACGGCTTCAGGAGCTAACGAGGGGTATGTGGTCGGATAGGCAGTTTGCGTTCAGGAAAGAACGCAGTATAGAGGATGCTTGGTTTTATGTTCAGAATGTCGTTAGGAAGAATGTCAACAGGTATGTCCTTGGCCCATTTGCTGACTTCAAAGGGGCGTAGGACTACCTAAGCTGGGATCGTGTGGTGCAACGGCTAGAGAAGCTTGGCTATCCGGAAATTACTCTTTGGCGGAGTTTTTTTTCGGACAGAAAGGCCTCTCTTGTCTGCATGAATGGGAATATGTGGAGATTGGAGAGATTCGGGACTGCCCGCAGGGTTCCATCTGCGTCCATATATTTGGAATCTTATGATGGACACTCTGATTGGGCAGCAGGAGTCACTATGTAAGCGCTGTGCATATGTGGACGACCTTTTTCTCATGGTCGAAGGGCGCTCGCGGTCTGAGTTAGAATGGGCGGGAGGATATCTCTTAAAGATCGTGAATACTTGGGCTATAGGTGTGGGGGTAGACATATCGAGAGAAAAAAAATATCTGCCCTTAAGCAGCATTGTCACCAGTTCGTCCACCGATTGTCCGTGTGAATGCAGTCAGTATCAGATATGTGACTCCAGTCAAATATCTGGGGTTGACAACAAGCTAAAGGATGTGTTTTACTCCCCACTTGGCTAACGTGAAGGAGCGACTGCAGACAAACGTAGGCAGTATACGCCTTTATTTGAAGAGGCCCAGCAATATCGACACCTGCGGTGGTGAAAGGCAGAGCGAAATTGAAGCGTTCAGGTGGAAGTGCTGTAATACTCTTGGCGTACCATATGTTGCATGAGGCGATGTTCGGCGTGTAGCATTAATATGTGGATGTATTTCAGGAATAATGTGGCAAATGGAGACTTCTCAGGTATGATTATGGGGTGGCGTTCGTTGTATGTTAGGCTTGAGTTAACAAGCTGACCATTGGCCAACAATATGTGGTAAGTGTCGATTTTTCGACTTTCGGGGGCAATTATGTTGCGCATTTGCGATTGTGGCCAAGAATCGGGAGTTTCTGTTAACCACCGGGGGCCATTCCACCATAGGATGGTGGTGGCGAGATGCAGGGGCTTGGACCCTCTTGTACCTAGATCAGCAGGATTGTCAGCACTGGCTACGTGTCGCCACGTGGCTGATCCTACTAGGTCAAGTATTTGCACCGTTCGATTAGAAATATAAGTTTTCCACGCATGTGGTGGCTTTTCTAACCTAGCTAGCACTATTTCGGAATCAGACCATATATATAATTTGTATTTCGCCATGTCTAGGTGGGTCTGCACCATGGAAGCTAGCTTTGCTAGAAGCAGAGCTCCACAGAGTTCAAGTCGTGGGAGACTTAGTGTTTTCAGAAGCGCAACTTTTGCTTTTGCCACTAGTAGGTGGCTTGTAGTTGCGGAATCGCTTTGTATGCGCACATAAATAGTGGCACAATATGTCGAGGATAAAATCTGTCTTTTTGTGATGGCTGATAATGCGGATATGGACTCTGTCGTGTACGAGAACTGGTCCGATATCGCATTCCATTGGATACCCAGTGTCTTTGTTGTACTTTCCTTTTCGAATATAAGGAAATTAGTATCCAACAAATTGTCGTTTGGTATATTTTTTAGGATATTTGGGAGATTAGCTGTGATCTTTTTTAGGGGAAACCCTGCGGTGTTGAGGGCCTTTATCACTTGTGATAAGGACTCGTATGCTTTTGAGAGGCTGTGGCTCCCAGACAAGATATCGTCTACATACTTTGTGTTTTTAAGACTTGTGTTGCCAGAGGAAATTCTGAMTTTSTATCTTTTGCCAGTTCGTGGAGTGAACGAATGGCTAGGTATGGAGCACAGTTTACGCCACTTACTTACTGTTACTGTTTTTAATTTAAAGTCGCGTAGTGGACTATTGGCAGATTTTCGAAAATAATCCGCTGAAAATCTTGATCATCTTTATGAATCAGTATTTGTCGATACATCTTTTCGACATCCCCATTGAACACGTATTTGTATATACGCCAATTTATTATGAGGAGCATTAAATCTGGTTGGAGCGTAGGTCCCGTAAATAGAATATCATTTAGAGAATTCCCGGTGGATCGTGAGGCATAGAAGACAACTCTAACCTTTGTGGTTTTTTTGTCAGGCTTTACTACTGCATGATATGGCAAGTAGAATGAGTAATATTTGCCTTTTATAATTTTTCGCATGGGCTTTCTTCCTTCATGTGGTCTAAATGGAGGTATTCTTCTAAAACACCACCATAACCTTGTTTAAGCTCTCCTTTTCTAAGTATGTTTAACTCCATACTTAGAAACTGCTGTATTGCAGAGGTGCGAGAGTGACCTAAGGCGAGTGTGTCAGGAAATTGTTGTTTTAGTGGTAGTCGTACGACATACCGACCATTATCTGATCGAGTAGTTGTGGTTTTGTAAAATTCTTCACAATACTGATCTTCAGGTGTTGCAATTGAAATGGAGGGAAGTCCTTCTACCTCCCAAAATTTTCTCAATTGTGAATTGAGGTACTCGTTTGAAATTTCCTCAACTTGAGTTGTCATTGCTGTGACGGTTCAGCAACTAGTCCACTTAGGACCCATCCGAAAATGATATTTTGCGCCAGTAGTGTTTTCGAAATTTTTTCAACACCTTCTGATATGATTTGCGGTATAAGGTCGCTGCCTATTAGGATGTCTACTTGAGCTGGAGTGTTGCAGTTGGGATCTGCTAGAGTCAGGCTGAAATTTTATTCCAATGCTTGCTATTTATTTCATAGCTTGGAAGCATGTTTGTTGGTTGTGGTAAGACAATAGCATTTGCTTGAATGCGCTTATCCGCTTGGGGGGAAATTAGGGTAATGGGGCAGATTTTACTTGAGTTTTCTACTACTCGTCCCATTTCCATTCCCGCAATTTCATAGTTGGCAGTTTTAGTCTATTTTGTGCCCAAGACGCTATGAATGATCGTTGCGATCCTTGGTCTATTAGGGCTCTTAGTTTGAACAGTTCTCCTCGATGGTCAATGGAGACAACTGCTGTGGGTAGTAGTACTCTGCTATGATTTTCGCTGTGTAGCGTTTGAGTTTTTGATGCCTTTGAACAACATGGTGCCTCTTGGCAATTTTCTTGAGTTTTTGTTTCGGAAGTTGCTGTTGCAACTAAACCCGTAACCTTTTTTGAAAAAGCGCTGCTATGAGATGTGTTGGGAAAGTTATTAAAATATAACATAGAATGATGCCTTTTGTGGCAATATACGCAATTAAATTTGCTTTCGCAAGTATTAAGATTGTGTGAGTGGGACAAGCAGTTTGTGCAGAGTCTTTTTGACCTGACAAAGTTGTTCCTTTCATTGACATTCAATTTTTTAAATTTCTCGCAAGTTTTTAACTTATGCCCTCCATAGTTCGCATGACGTGAATTTATTTTGTTCAGATGTGAACGATTGTGCCTTGAAAAAGCTTTTGTTTAAATGATTGTTGCTTCCGACTTGGGGTCTTTTGAAGCTTCGATTTAGGTCTTGTTGAACGTTTTTAGTTCTGACTACTTTTTTGTCTACCCTCTCCGCAATTTTACTTTTGTTGTATACGCAATGTACGAACTAACGAGTGTTTCGTTTTCTTTATTCCTAATAGTTGTGCTATTACTTTGTTTTGTTTTCTTTCTGTTTTATTTATTGCTTCGCACTCTTTAGTTTATTCTTGCGTGTACGGGCGATAATGAGAGAACGTAAAAGGTTAATGGTCTTTGAGTCTGCACGATGTGCGTGTTTACAAGTATGTGCATACAATATATGCTTAAAGTGTTTAGTTGCAATCCTGCTTGCTTGTATATTAACAAGGACAAGGGGTATTGCTGAAAATGTGCCGATTTGGTCTTTTATACATTTTAATTAAAATCCGAAGTTGCCTGTCAGTAAGGCTCGAAGGACCATGAATAACTTTGTGAACCCTATATCTTTATTTTTATTTTCGTGATCACTACGCACATATAAGTTGGAGATAATTGAGATGGGCATCACACACATAATAAAAATATCCGTCTCACTCACGTTTATAATAAAAATGTTATAATCTTTAACTTTGAACAATATTAATTCAAAGTTAAATTATATGTTGAATGTTTTAAAAATTTAATTTCTAATTATTAAATCATGGGGATCACAGTACAAGCAATAGCAGCGCGCGGGATTGGTGTCAAAAAACGAAAGTTGAATAGCGCAGTATATCGAACAAATTGTTTAGAAGGAATTGTTTAGTACGAGTTGTTGTGGTCGTAACAAGTTTCCTATCCTGCTCTCCATCCTTTTCGTTTAGTGGTACAGGTGTGGTGAGTTGTGTTGTAGTAATCAGCTGTGGGGAATTGCGCTGTTGCATTCGGATGCTCYAGTTTTACCGGGTTCAAGGGATGGATGCTTAACTCATTTAAACAGTACATTAAGGGGAGCGATTYTATTAATTTTTGATATCTGTTTTGGTATACCTGTAGAAAGTTGCTTTTTCATGCAATGTTTTGAGGTGCCCCCATCGACTCGAAGTTTTTAAAATTTATGTTAAATACTCATAAATTCGCAAATATTTTATAAACGTTATTTGGTGTTCTAAGCGATGCTATACTGAAGGAAAATAAAAATAAGTGATCTTAAAAAATAGATATCACTCTCTAACCATCTTATAATAACATAGCTAAATTCGCACTTCAATTTCACATTCCAAATCCCACATTCTAATTTTCCCAGGGATTCACTTTCCACAATCCCAGGCCAAAAATATCGAAATAACGGTATTATAGCAACTAAAATCCATCTGTCAAATCTATACATTCTTCAGTTTGAAGTCAAATAAAGTATTTTGATTTAAAAAAATAAAAAAAAACCTAAGTTGATAAATATATTCTTTAGTCGTGCGCTTATAGCAGTTCACTTGTCCGTCGTTCATTTATTCGTTACATCAAATTTCACAGCCGTAATCGGAATATTTACTGTAAGTAGAGTCATGTATATTTGATGCTTGTAGCTCAGCTTTTATCTGTAATTACTATTTATTACATGTACAAATATGCCTCAAGTTAAAACACGACAAACAACGAGGTGTTCTGTTTTTGGTTTGCCGGAGAAGTTATCTGTTTCTCACTTGCCTACGTATAGGCAATGATCTGATGAAATATTATCTGTTCATAAAACGTGAATTGAAGCGCGATAAAACGATAATAAAGGAGTCAACAGTTCTTGAAATATCTGAGAGATTAGCGGGTGAAGTTCTAAAAATATGGCAAAAATCTTCACTGCCAACTGTAAGTGTAAAAAGAATTTTACAATTTATTCGTACCTACCACGACAAATACATGAGCTTAATGAAACCGTATCAAGGCCGTCAAACTAACATAAAATACCAGGAAAAGATTAAAACATTTATATCAGAATCCCATAGATTCTTTGAAAGTGAAAGTGCAAAGATATCAGGAATTGTTGCTGTTTAAAAGGGTGTCGTGTTGCCAAGGAGGAAGTAAGTTTCTTACCCCACCAAAGATCAAACAGAAAAATGATATAGTTTCAACTGTGAAGAATAAGAAAAAACAAGATAGAAAAGAAAAAAGTTTATTGCGTAACACAAAAGCGCACTATTTAGCCAAACCGTGTTGTGCACGTTCTTTGACTGATGATTTTTGAATTGAAAGCATCAACTCATGTGATAGTTGTTTCGTACAAACTAGTTCGAATCAAAAAGACCCACAACATGGCAAGGGAAAGTTAACACCACCTCTGAGAAAAAATAGATTAAATTTACCGTCATTAGCCCTTACATGTGATCGTACTGGAGTCTCCGACAAAGCCGCAGCAAATTTAGGTTCTTCTCTCTTAAAAGACGTCGGTATTATTTCGTCGAACGATTCAAGTTGTGTCATTGATCGTTCAAAGTTGCGCCGTGAAAGAACTAAGGTCAGATCAACTTTACAAAAAGTGGACTGCAATAAAATCCTTCGTGATTTGTATTTTGATGGAAGGAAGGATAAGACTTTGGCTCGGATTTATAAAGATGGGAAATTTTACAGAAAACGACAAATGGAAGATGATTATGTAATTTTATCGGAACCAGGAAGCAACTATGTTGGTCATGTCACCTGTGAGTCGCGGACTGCTAAACATATTAAAGACTCAATATTATTATATTTTAAATCTAAGTCGGTAAATGTGAGTGAATTAGCTGTTGTTGGGTGCGATGGAATTGTAGTGCATACAGGTTTCAAAGGTCGTGTTATTTGTCTGATGGAGGAAGAATTCAACAAGCCGTTACAGTGGTTTATTTGTCAATTGCATTCAAATGAGTTACTGCTACGTCATATTTTATTACATTTAGACGGAAAAACTATAGGTTTTTCAGGCGCCATCGGATCTCAATTACAAACTTGTGAATAGTATACCGTTATACCTACAATATTACCTGAAATAGCTGGGGAACAGCTTAGTACCGACCAAAAGTTTTTATACGACATAATGACCGCTGTCACCACTGGTATATTTTCTTCTGATTTAGCTAATATGGAAGCTGGAACCCTTAACCATTCTAGATGGCTAACCACAGCTAATCGAATTCTAAGATTGTATGCCACTAAAACTAACCCAGAAGAAAAGCTGGTTGTATTAGCCACGTACGTTATGAATGTTTATGGGCCGATGTGGTTTACAATATAATGTAATTTTCATGCATTAACGGAGCCAAAAACATGTGGAAAATCTAAGTCATTATTTGAATTCCGATTTGAAAGAAAAAGTAATTCAACGAAATGGATACTTTGGTCACTCAGACTCAAAGCCATGCTTGGTGATGGCAGAGAGATTATAAGAGATCTTGCACATCGAAGAATTGTAAAAGCAAGACCAGAAAAAGGTCAAAGACTTTGAATGTTTAAAGCGCCTATATTCAACTTCGATGCCAAAGATTACACAGAGATTAGTATCTGGCAAGACTGTGATATAACTGAGCCACCTCTGACTTTTATTATATGTCTTATGAAACTTTGAAAGACTTTGTTAGAAACGGGCATGMACCAATGTCAGAATATTACAGATTTTTTATGCCACACCTAAGCTCGTTCCAGTTGGTAGGTCTTGGTTCCTACGGGATCAGGCATCCCAGCTGAGCTCTAAGCTACCGGGGGGTCGGCAGGTCGCGGATAGCCGGACGGCCTGTAGTAGCAGGTTAGTTGGGAAATAAGTTACAACGAATAAGCAACCCCCGACGATGAGCGGCAGGAGTGGAGGATGCGGTATAAAAGCCAACCAAGCCGATGAAACTCTTGCGACAGAGGCGAATAGTTGCCGCCTCTCTAATATAGGTGACCGATCAAAATCCAGGCGCGACGGACTCAAAGTGAGCGGCTTCGTGGTCAGCGTCTGTTCACCATGTTAGGTGCGGCTGTTAATAAGACCGGTCCATACCGGGGCGCACTGGGAGTCCCTTGAGACATCACCAGCTGTTTTCACTGGTGGGGTGGAGAGGATGATGTGAGTCAGCTCTGCCGAAGTGTCAGCCACGATGTGAATCAGTAACCAGCCCCTTCGGGACCTGGTCAGGAAGTGTACGTTGTGCGCAGAACTAGTAGACTGCGTTGCTCCGGGTGAGCGCCGGTTCGTCCGAGTTTTCCGGAACCGGCAAAGCGTAGAACAGGCCTCAGGGAACTGGGGTAGGGGCATAGCCCCCGAAGGTACACCCGTTCCTGTCTATTTCGGCCAGCACCCCTGCACACGATGCGCTGGTTAAACTGATAAATGGAGACAATAAATGAAAAAACACACAACAACAACAATAGCAGCAATAAATCTAGCGGTCGTTTACGATTTCAGGAGTAGACCCCTTTAAAAAAGCTTCGCGTCTGGCTAGATCGCCTGTGAGGGTGCTCCCCGCACAAGTACCAGTGAGGTCGAAATCGTCACCTCCAACGCTTCAGGAGAACACACCGAAATTGGAAGAAACACATTCATAACGTGATCATATGTATAAACTAGGAGATATGATACAACAGCTAACGCATATGATGAGCCCGCCACAGCGCTCTATCAACACTACCATGAGGGAACTTCTTAGCGAAATATCGAAGCTCTACACCCGAGCACAAGAAGACAACGAGAAGCTAACATAGCTAGAAGCGTAGCTATCCAACAGACGACGGCTGAGGTCACTCCGAAAAGACCACGTGATGACAAGCAGATAAAACGACGAACCCCCCCAAAAAGGGCTAAAACAACTCTTGACGGACTAATTGTGAAAACAGGAGAAAGCAGAAATCTCGGGGGAGGAGAAAAAGACGCCACAAGGGAAGATACTTGTATCACGATACCAAGTAAAGCCCAAAAAATAAAAACAAAAAGAGGGAAAATATCGTATCACGCCTGCGACCAGAAGCAGTTGTTATTACAAAAACCGGAGACATGTCTTACGCAGACATACTTCGGGCGGTTAAGCAGAATGAAAAACTGCAAGTGCTTGGCGAAAATGTCTCAAGAATAAAAAAAAAAACAGCTAAAGGAGAGATACTGTTAGAGCTAAAGAAAGCGCAGACAGGAATTACCAAAGAATACAGAGAGGATATAGTGAAGATACTAGGAGATCAGGCACAAATAAGATCTCTAACGCAAGAAACTACAGTTGAAGTGCGTGACCTAGACGATATAACGACGAAAGAGGATATAGCACAAGCAATTCGTATAGAATTTGAAGAGCTTCGGCTATTTAGTGAAGATTGTATTAAAAGCATCAGACCAGCATATGCAGGCACTCAAAAAGCAACCATAAGCCTTCAAGCGCAAGAAGCAAAGCACCTACTAGCAGCGCAAAAGATCAAAATCGGCTGAACAATCTGCACAATCCGGGAAAAAGAGCAGCTGAAGAAATTCTTTAAATGTCTAGAGTATGGCCATGGGGCAAAGGCATGCAGCAATCCAGAAGACAGAAGCAAGTGCTGTATCAAAGGCATGTAAACACAGTGGGAGAACAAATATAGATACCATCAGATAGGAAGCCGGAAGTGCCCCATATATACAGCAGCACTCAAAAAACCAAGAAGGTGAAAATACTACAACTTAACCTGAACCACTGCGAAGCGGCCCAGGATCTCTTGACGCAAAACATAATATAGACGTTGCATTAATCTGTGAACAGTATAAGAATAAAGACTCTGACAAGTGGATTTCCGACACCACAAATAAGGTTGCAATATGGGCTTGCGGAGATAAGATGATGCAAGACAAACCATTAACTGACAAGGCGTACTATACAAGAGCCAAAATATGGGGGATTTATTTCTACAGCTGCTATGTACCGCCAAGTATACCACATGCTGAATATGAAAAACTACTTGACGACTTGGTAAAGGATGCGATGACAACTACATCCAATATAATTACAGGTGACTTTAATGCCTGGGCGCTAGAATGGGGCAGCAAAAATACAAATTTGAGAGGTAGCGCATTACTTAACGCATTTGCTGTTCTAGACGTAGTACTGCTTAATACAGGAAGACGAAACACCTTCGAGAAGAATGGACGTGGCTCAATTATCGATATATCTTTTGCCAGCAGGGTGCTATATCGATACATAGACTGGCGGATATGCGACATATATACCCAAAGTGACCATTTGGCTATATTGCTAAGTATAGACAAGAGTATGCAGCATGCTGGATGGAAATATAAACGGAAGTGATGAAATCGAACAACAGGCTAAATTGTTGGTACAACACATTAGCAAAGCCTGTGATGCCGCTATGAACCAAAAGAGGAGAGCCGCAAAGAGAAAGCCTGCTTACTGGTGGAATCGAGAAATCGAATCTCTGAGAAGTGATAGTCACAAAGCGAGGCGCCGTTTYCAACGGAGTATAGGCAGCTTAGATTGTGACAGCCTGCGAGAAGCATTCAAAAAGAAACGCAACGACCTAAAAAAGGCAATTAAAAAGAGAAAAATGACATGCTTTAAAGAATTATGCGAAAAGGTGAACGAAAATCCGTGGGGAGCAGCTTATAGGATCGTAATGTCAAGAATTAAAGGTGGCAAATGTCAAGCGCCTACATGCCCGTCATTACTCAAARATGTTGTAGAAACCCTGTTCCCTCAACAAAACCAAACAGAAGGAAATTCTTATCGCGAGGAAGTTGTTGGTGCTCCAGAAATCACCGAGCAGGAAGTTATTCAA
>NW_017537396.1:7051-23370 GCF_001853355.1 Bactrocera latifrons | reverse complement strand
AAAAAAAAAAAAAAAAAAAAAAAAAAAAAAAAAAACACCCAAGCTGTAGAGCGTTGCGTAAAGTTGGTAACAGAAGCATCAAGTGCAGTTTGTTTAATTAGGGAAAGACTGCTATCACGTCAACGAATGCCTCATTTTAATACAAAAAAATAGTTTGATGTTTAAATAGTATTTTAAGTAATGTAAGAGGATTTATTTCGTATTAAACGCTTGGAATGTCTTTTTTTTTTTTGTATTTAAATGTTTGACTGTACTGGGTACCTCAAGACATTAAGCCAGCTGTTTGATATTACGCAAATTTTTTATTTATCAATAGGCAACTTTTCATAGCTATGCCGTTAAAAAACACAAAAGATAAATTTTCTCCATACATTATCGCTCCACCTTAATGTACATATATTTCTGAGCGTAATTTTCATTGAATGCTTATCTTTGTCCACTCATCACGCTTAAAATTTCTCTTACCGAGCCAATAGTGGTGACATCTAATAGAGTCTGAAGGTTTATCTCTGACGCCTGTCCGCAATTGAATCTTCTCTATAATACACGTTCTCTGGTGGCACACCCTGAGATTTTGTGTGTCGCTCGAAAATGGGGGATAGACAGCCAGTGTGTTATAGTACAACTAGTGGATTTCGCTCCGCCCTTCCTTAGTAAAAATTGTCAAAAGTTGAGCCCGTAGTCACAACGTAGAAATTAGCTGTTCTCTTTTGTTCTTATTTGAACAATGCAAACATTGCTCAATACGCATACATATACAGTTATGTAAATGTAATAGATCCACCTATTAACTATTTCTAATATTGCGGCTACGCTGGCTAGGTCATGTTGTCCGAGTGGACGAAAACACTCCAGCTCTGAAAGTATTCGACGCTGCATCCGCCGGGGAAGCAGAGGAAGTGGAAGACCTCCACTCCATTGGAAGGGCCAGATGGAGGAGGACCTGGCTACGCTTGAAATATCCAATTGGCGCCATGTAGCGAAAAGAAGAAACGACTGGCGCGCTGTTGTTAACTTGGCTATAATCGCCTAAGCGGTGTCTAGGCCAATTGCGGTGGGTATGTACGGATAGATTAGGTCATCCAGATCAAGAAAAAATATATATGTATATAGTTGCCTCTGACTTGTGGCGATATTTGCATTCTATAATTAGTTTCTCCAATTTATAAATAATTTTACACTTGTATTTTTAACTTTTATATCCACAAACACTTCACTAATTCGTTTCTAACTTCGGCCGAAGGCCGCTAATTAAGGTAGTCAGAGGCACGAAAAAATTAGAATTTTCAGTTTTTTCTTTGCTAATCGTGTTATTTTACAAAAGTAGTAATATGGCATTATTATGGACTGTGTTGACTTGAAGTTACGAAAATTTCAGAATTTAATTTCCAAAGTTATAGTTGTTTGTGGTGGCAACTATAAGTCCTTGAAGACTCATCTAAAATCAATCGGACAAAAAAAAAATTGTATTATAAATAGATGATCTCGGGCCTGATCGAAGGATTTATTTTTTTGCAAAAATTAACGAAATAGTGGCCTGCTAAAACTAAAATGTGGATTTTTTTTAAGTTTATAGTGTAATTTATTTCATTTGAATTTAAAAATTGTGAATAAAGTGTTTTTAATGTGGTGAAATAGCTTCTTGAAATGTTCGCATTTTGTGAATTTTTCAACTTCAAGGTCGAATATCTCGTAAACTAATCATTTGCGGTACCTGTAACRTATCAGGAGGACTTCCTCTTTCCAACGGTACCTTCAAATCGCGGCGCCAAAGAAATCGGAATTGTGCCACTTTTTGAATATGGGTTTAGGAATTTGTTTACATGAAATATCTTTGAATAAAATTGAGATACGCGCCTAGCTTAATATATATCTACTATGGTTGTCCATCGTTGCATTTATGACCTGAATTGCTGAACACATAGAACACGACAGACTGCAGGCGGCAGCAGTCATATATTAAAATACACACGTTCTCAAGGACAAAGTTATTTAGACTGCTGCACGACTACTCGAATGCAGGCCAACAGTTGTCGTTCTCTCTTACTTTAAAATATACTTCAATTTGCCGACGACAGAAGGACGACAGTAGAGCGGATTGATGCCATTTATGTATAAAATGTAAAATTATTCAAAACGCTAACCAACYTGACGTTATTTTACAAGGAGCCACTATGTCTCTTATGCCCACAAGAGACAAATAAGCACCCGACTGGTAGCTTTAGCTGCCCAGCTTATAAAAAGGCTACCTCAAGACCGCAATGATGAGGTGCCTTCAGTTAAATCTGAACCACTGTTCGGCAGCCTAAGCGCTGCTGACGAAAACCGCCTTGGACCTTAACACAGACGTATTACGAGTATTACTTGGTGAACCATATAAGACCCCAAAAAATGGCAATAACTGGGTCGAAGACAAAAATTCGAAATTTGCGATATGGACATTTAACAATATCCCTTTCGAAAATACTCAGACCACAGACCGTTCCAAGCCTTTCCCTTTCTGAATCCCATTATATGCTCTTTAGGCTCACTTCGCGCGCAAGAGGAAAAACACCGCTAGTCATTGCTGGTGACTTTAATGCATGGGCGGTTGAATGGGGGGAGTATGATCACAAACGCGAGGGGCACAGCCCTACTACCTTCACTTGCAAATCTTGATCTTGTACTCCTTAACAACGCATACAAACCAACTTTTCTCAAAGGAAGAGCGTCATCGTATATTGACCTCACATTCGTAAGCTCGTCGATTGCAACCCAAACCTCGTGGAGACTTTCGGACGTGTATACACATAGTGATCACCAAGCTATAATTCTTGATATCAATACACAAAATAAGCAAAACTCTAGTTCTTTCGCACCTAAAAGCGTAATAAGACGCTGGAGAACAAAAGTGACAGAAATGCTCGAATACACCATTAGCCAAGTAAAAGAGGATCTACAAGGGAACGCTCGGAACCAGATAAAACACATAACTAAATCACTAGTAACGGTAGCCCATGTCACGATTCCAAGAAGAAAAGACGGAGGAAACAAAACCCCACTATACTGGTGGTCCGAAGAAATCGCTCAACTGAGAGCTGAATGTCTCATGTTCCGTCGGAGATAACAACGTGCTAGAGGAAGAGAGGATTTCGCGGAACTCCTAATAAACTTCCGGAAAAAAAGGAAAGAACCCCGAAAGGCCATAGCCAAAAGCAAAAGAAACGCCTTTATCCAACTTATCTCAGAGGTAGATAACGACCCTTGGGGAAAAGCCTACAGGATCGTAGTGAAGAAAATGGGTGGATCAAGAAGCCCGCCTATATCTCCCGCAATCCTACGTAAGATAGTCCGTAGTTTATTTCCAAGATGCGAAGACATGCAAGTTCCAATTTTTCAAATTTACCCGGACGAAATCGCTGAAGTCTCCCGCGAAGAAATACAACATGCGATGAAAAGAATTAAGATAGGCAAAGCACCCGGCCTGGACGGAATACCCAATTCGTAACTAAGCGTATCATCAATAGAAAGCCAACGTTGTTCCAAAACGAATACACAAGCTGTTTGAAGGAAGGGATCTTAACCAAATGTTGGAAACGTCAACGAATCGTTCTTCTCCCCGAAGGTGATAAACCTCCAGAAGAACGGTCGTCATATCGGCCTTATGTATGCTTGATACGGTGGAAAAGTTCGAGACAATTATCTGCAAGCGTCTGCGGCGCCAATTTGGATATCTGCTATTCAACATAGCTCATATATGAGAGGATTTGCTTCGGTTCACAGACTGGCGTCATTGAGAACTTGTTGTGATTTCCGAACAGTGTCGGATGWTTCAATCCATGTTATATCTGGAAGACTCCCCATAGACATAGCAGCAGAGCGTTGCTCATCAGTCCGAGACATGAGGGCTAGCATGTCACCTAGCCAATATAAGCAAGAAATGGAAAAAATCAACGAAAAATGCCTCCGAAAATGGCAGGAGAGCCCTTACCCACACGCTCAAGGGATGTAGTAAATTTTATGCTAACATCCCACCTAGCATGGGATATGGTATGTGGGGTAATAGCGTATATTATGCAAAGGCTGCGTGAAGAGGAAATCGTGGTAAGACCGAGAGAGCAGTCCCGAGAATCTGCAAACGTATGACGAAATAAAAAGTTATATATAAAGAGATGTTATATACTTAAATAATACCTGCCCTGCGAAGGAAAGCCTATAGGTACTTCCGCAGGGAAACACAGGTCTGTGGGCAAGGAGTACTTTAGCACGTATGCGCTGTAAGCGAGTCGGGCATAATTATTGGTACGGGCCAACAATATCTTTTGAAGATTTACACCCACCTTTGGCGTACCCATAAAAAAAACAAAAAAAAAAAAACACACCAAGACTTAACTTTTTCCACTACTCACAACCTATACAAAAGGATTGTTCACATCGGAATGAGGGTTTTTTTTTTCATTTTACCCGTGACCGCTAAGGTTTCTTTTCGCCATCGATACGATCATCGACGCAACTCTGCGTAACACTAGTGAACTAAACTTTCAACTGAATCTTCAAATTGTTAAGTAAACCGCTGTTAAGTTAATCGTGCTAATAATTTTTGTATAAAGAAAATAACATTTTGTAAAAGTCGATACGTCGATCCTTTGAAAAGGAATATTTAACCAATTTTCGAATTGAGTGAACATCCAAGGTGTAAGTGCAAGTGAGTATATCACCGACATCAGGGTGACCCAAAGAATACAAGTGAACAAATGGTCCTTCGAGCCTCTTTGAAAGGCACCTAGAGAAACAAAAAAAAAAAAAAAATAATACAGAGTACACGATACTTATACATACACACATATTAAATGTGCAAATAAATTATAATAAACGGGCGCGAATTAATGAAGCACGGGAGAGGAGTCCAGCAAGAAAGCAGAGAGGAGGAATGCTACACACACAGCAGTAACGACGAGAAAGAAAAAACGAGAACTAAGAGGAATATTCTCATAAACCATAAATATCTCACCCTCTGAAAGACCTTTGGCGGAAATTAATGTGCGTCCAGTCCAATTTAATTTTTAAAATTGAAATTTTTATGCACACATGTATATACATATGTACATATCTATTTGAGTTTTTCTGTCAAGTAACAGTTAGTAATATTTCGGCATACAKTTACTTATAAAAAACCCAACTGTTCTTAATAAAATATATATATATTATATACATATATACAGTAAGACAGCTGTCTCTTATACACATCTAGATGTGTATAAGAGACAGCAGTAAGACAGTTCGGTATATATGCTGTCTCTTATACACATCTAGATGTGTATAAGAGACAGCATATATATATATATATATACATATATTATATATATACAGTAAGACAGTTCGGTATATATGTATGTACTTACCGAAATAACTGACCTGCCTATAAGCTTATTTTGTGTTTCCAAACACACCCCAATATTACTCAAAATTAAATAAAAATTTTACAAAGTCAAGTATACCAATTGCAACTATCCGGCGATACCCCTTTGGCTAACAAGCAACAAGCAGGATCGTGTACAACTAATAATCAAACAAAAAAAAACTAAGAAAAATACATATGTATATATACACACATTAATATATATATATATATAGTCATAAGTGCAACTCATATGTGCATATATTTGCGGATTTTTTATTCCATTACATAAAACTGTGTAAATGCCTATGCAATTAGACAATCAAATGGTACATACATAAATTAAATAACGCCCAGGTTCAACAATCTGCCTTTTCGCTTAATTCGTGTTTCCAAATACACCACAAAATAAAATACCAAAAAAAAATTCCTACTTGCGAATCTCCAGCGATACCCCTTGGGCAAAACAAAAAAAAAAACGCCACAAGCAGCATCGCCACATAAGCAAAGGCAAAGGAGAGAACCACAAAAGATAATAAGCGAAATTTATGTATGTACACATATTTGCTTTTACATTTGCATGTTTCCCGCCAAAATTTACACCGCAATCGCACTCACCTTTATGCTCTGTTCGTACTCAATCTCTCACTAAAGAGATCCTTAAAAAACAATTGATATATGTCTTCTTACCTGGGAACAAATACTTATAATCCTTTAACATAACGCATTACATACATATATATAAAAACTTTCTACGCTCTCATCGAACGGTTACCGATACATATATACATTTATGCGCATTTAGCATTTCTGCTATATTGAACATACTTTTATAAATATATCTACAAATGTATATATACAACAATTCCACGAAAAAAGTTATAGAAACGTATGCAAATAAATATATTATACACATATTGTGCTTATTACGGACTGTCCTTTCGCATTCTTAAAAGATACAGATAGTAAAAACAAAACAAATATGCAAATTAATAGCGAGTGAAGCGAAGAATAATTAATTTGATAAACTGTAAAAAATAAAACGAAAACAAAAAAAATCAGACATATTTAATAAAAATAATTACATACGAATACATATATGAAACAAAGCATTAATCAATTTATGCGGTGAATAAGCGTTCGCAAAGTCATATAATCTATTTCATTTTTAATAAAATTTATTATATTTACTGAAATAACAGTTTTATAATTGTATTTCAAATGAAATATTTCCAAATATTTTTTACCAAATATTTTATTAACTCCAATTTTACAATTCTATTTCAAACGAAATATTTTCAAAAATTTTTTTTATATATTTTGTCATAATACCAATTTTACAATTGTAGTATTTCAAACGAAACATTTTTAAGCTCAAAGCTTCCAATTGAATTTTATAAATGGAATCTGATAAATCTAAAGAAGTTAAACCAAGAACACCTCAATTATTGGAAATTCCAAAAATGGCTGATGATAAATCACAAAGCACGCCTGCAGAAGCTACACGCTCAAAGCAGAGTTTAAAACAAAAAAGATCAAACGATCAGACAATATCTAGATTCATCACTGAAAGTGACAGTTTTATAAAATATTGTACAAGATTTCAAGCTTCCCCTATTACTGACAGAATCAGTTTAGAATATAAAACTAGAAAGTGTGAACAATCTCTGGGCACGCCTTCTGGCAGCGTACGATAAAGTACTAGAACAGAAAACGCAAAAGCTTCGGTGACAGCCAAGCATGATAACTGCCGCGATCAGTATGAGTTAACAAAGGGAACGATAACTGCACAAATAAGTTTAGTAAGGCCAAGTAGAGCCACCACCTCCCCCTCCCAGAGTAGTTATAACACCAAAAGAAGACTCTCACAAGCACAAAAGTTATACCATCTAAGGTACAAAACAAAAGGGAAAGCAGGAAATATCGTCAAGCGATTCGCTTTAAATGACGAAAATTTTAAGCTGGCTTGGGAAGCACTGGTCGAAAGACGCGAAAATGGAAGGGTTATGGTAGAAAACCCAATAAAAATATTATTACATCTACTAAAAATTCAAAAAGAAACCAGCCAGGAATTGTGTTAAAAACACGAAATATCCCCACAGAATCGTGGGACCCTATCATAGTAACTATTTGTGCAGAACACTCCCTGATGCTGCGTTAATACGATGGAAACAATTACTTGTGGAAAGGAAAAAAATGCCAACATGGGAACAAATGAAAGCATTCCTCACTGTTCAATACGAGATAGCTGAGCGAATCGACAACAGAAATCAAAAAAGCAAAAATCAATTTCAAAAAACTACAGGATTAGTCGCTACAACTACATCAAGTAGTCCCGAAATCTCAAATCCCGAAAAAAGAGAAGATCAAGCATGTTGCTCTAAAGCAGCAAAAATTCAAGAGCTTCATTCAGAAAATGAAAGCAAAATTCTTTTACCCACTGCGGTCATCACCATAGAACATAAGGGTGATTTATTCAAACTGAGAGCACTAATAGATTAAGCCTTTAAAAGATCCTTTATATCATCAAAGGTTCAAAATCGGCTCAAATTGCCAATAAAACATTCGAATTTCCAAATTTCGGGAATGGGTGGAAGCATTGTCCAAAATTCAAACAAAATATGCCCAATTACCATATTATCTCCAAATGCGGATATTGAAATAGATGTACAAGCCATCGTTCCATCGCAACTTACAAATTTGCTCCCAAGCTATTAAGTGAATAAAATACACTGGGAAAAATGCTCACATCTCAAATTAGCAGACCCCAATTGTCACACCCATCACAAATAGACATATTATTAGGCAGTGACTTAATACCTCAAATAATTCTTGAATTTATAGAGAAAATCTCCAATAAATTGTTAGCCCAAAATACAATCTTTGGGTGGATTATAAGTAGCCAAGTCCCTGAAAAAATAAATTCTTTCACCACACAAGTGGAAAATATCTCAAACGAGTTTTTAAATAATCAACTTAAAAAAATTCTGGGAAATAGAAAAATTACCCCAAATCACCCAGCTTTCAGAAGAAGACCAGGCATGCGAAGCCTATTACAAGTCCACAACAACAAGATTTCCGACGTATAGTCTTCCGCAAATCAGGTAATAGTATAATCAGCGACTACAAACTTAAAAGGTCACCTTTGGCTGCAATTGTGCACCCTATTTGACCATTAGAACATTGCATGAAGTGGCACAAAAAATGCAACAAAATTTGCCTTTAGCATCTTTTGTGTTGCAAACACAAACATACGTGGACGACATACTATAAGGTAGCCACAGTATCGCATTAGCATGCGAATCATAATCACAAGTGMTCAAATCATTAAATTCAGCAGGGTTTCCCCTAAAGACGATTACATCAAATCATCCTGAAATAATAAAAGACATTAAAAAGGAAGACTTATTAGATACAGATTTTCTTACATTTGAAAAAGCTAGTATAACCAAAACTTTAGGGATTCAATGGAGTGCGATAACAGATCAATTCTCATATACAGTTGAGTCAATATCTGCAATGTCCGCTATTACAAAACGCCAAATACTTTCCACGGTGGCACAACTTTTCGACCCCGCAGGATGGCTTTCGCCAATAATGGTTCAAGCTAAAATCCTCATTCAAGAATTTTGGCAAGATGGCACTGAATGGGATGAACGGGTAAAACCTTTACGTTTAGCGAAATGGGTTCAATTTGCTAACAACCTACATACTAATCCCTCGATGGGTAAATTTCACCCCTAACATTAACACAGAATTACACGGTGTCTGTGATGCCTCTGAAAAGGCTTATTGCGCACCAATTTACATACGCACACAGTATGATAACAAAATATCTGCACACGTCTTGGTAGCCAAAGTCAAAGTCGCACCTCTGAAGACACTCAGTCTACCACGGATTGAACTAAATGGTGCTCCTCTGTTAACAAAATWAATTTCAATGGTTCAAACCCATCTGAAATTAACCGATCATAAACCGTATCTTTGGTCAGACTCAGAAATAGTTTTAGCGTGGTTAGAAAAACCACCCTATTGCTGGAAGACTTGGTATATCTAACCGAATACCCCAAATTTTAGACTTAGTTGGTCCAGCAAATGGCACACAGAAAAAAAATATGTTTAAATAAAAATAAAATTTAAATTAAAAAYCGGAAAGCAGTGCAATGAAATAATATAATAATAATAATACATACTAAAACTAACATATGTGCAAAATTGTGATTACTCCAAATTAACAAATAAAGCCTCAACCAAAAGTGGGTGCAAACTAACATATACAATACGGGCGCGAACTCTTAACAAACAAATGAATAAAATAGCCAATATACAAATAAAACAAAAGTAAAAAAAGAGGAAACAAAACAAAAACTAACCAACACAACAAGGGGAACGCCGGCGTTGGAAGGAACTCCCATTCATACAAACAAGGAATCACACCATTTTTCACGAAAATCCAAACCCAAAGTCCCTGTAGAAAATCAGAGTGAGTGTATCCATTCCACTTTTGATTTTATTTATTATGTATATGTATGTAACGTTGCACAAACGGTCAATTTAATAGAACCGATAGAAATCAAACCCGTTTAATAAAAACGGTTTGTAAAACTTCTAAATTGGCGGGATATTTAAGTATCGATACAAAACAATACGGTAAATAATATATATCCACAGCATATATATATGTATATATATTTTATAAATTTAACTAAAGAAATTACTATTCCTTGCATTTTAAGCTTACCTTCGTGTATACAATACACAATCCACAAAAAATTCAATAAAAATTTATTTTCAACCTTTCTGGCAATACCGCTCCAGTTCATTAACTGTGAGAGGGATACTTGCAAACCATATGAACAATACCTCTTCAGCTTATTTAGCTGTGAGAGGAAGTGCTTCCAAAAAAGTAAGCAAAAAATAGCAAGAAGAAAATAGCAGAAAAGAGAATGCAAACATACATACATATATACATATCCTAAAGCGGATGAWTTTAACGCATTTACATAATATATATACATATCCGTGTAAATACATAATAATATATACATTAGCGCTTTAGCGCATATTTCAGTANAGAAGAAAATAGCAGAAAAGAGAATACAAACATACATATGTACATATATATATACCCTCACGCGGATGAATTTAACGAACAAAACGCAAATTTATTTATACATATATGTACATATATGCATTTACATAATATATATACATATCTGTGTAAATACATAATAATATATACATTAGCGCTTTAGCGCATATTTCTAAACGCGAGTACACAACCGTGAATACATACACGCGAATTATATAGTTTGCCGTTTATTTTCAAATGCTTGCATACCTAGATATAAACATAGGATACAACACAAATTAAGAATATACAGAAACGATGCGGTGAACCAAAACAACTTTGGGTAAACAAAGTAAATATTTTACATGCTAATTACCTTTGTACATACATACATCAGTATATTGAAAGTCCAATTTGGCGAATGCCTAGCATTTATCTTGTTCCTTGTCACACAAGAACAAGCATAATTGCCTATATTTTATTGAACGCATGCTATATGCACATACAATTCACACGCATGTACAAAGGATATTGACCTAGTTTCATTGCGCGCTGCAACAAGGGCATACGAATAAATCCGTAATAAACATTTGTCCAAAAAAAAAAAAAAAAAAAAAAAAAAAAAAAAAAAAAAAAAAAAAAAAAAAAAAAAAAAAAGAGGTGAATACAAACAAATCAATAAAAACGATACACGCATTTTTAAATTCTTTTACTGAAATAACAGCTCTTATTTATTAAATAGAGCTTTCGGTCACACGTATATTTTACTTATCCAATTTTTCGGCAACATCAACTCTTATTTGTTGAAAGAGCTTTCGGTACCACATATCTCTATTATAATAAAATATACATATATATTTTACCTAGGTAATATACATATATACTTTATTAATTAAAATTTTCTGGATGAGCACTGACTCAAAAGAATTCCGAAAAATGATTAATGACGATAAAAGCCCACGTACATCTGCTGAAGCTACACGCTCCCAGCAAGGTGCTACAAGTCAAAAAAGGGGGAGGAGAAATGTCTTCTTATATTAAATTCATTTCTGAGAGTGACAGCTTGATTAAATACTGCACTAGATTTGCATCTTCACCGACTCAGGACAACTCTGAATCGATACTAGAAATAAAAAATAAATCTATTGACAATTTTTGGATATGCTATGCAATGATATAAGATCAATTAAAACTTATGAATTCAATTGCACCTACTAATCACAGTAGAGTAGAGTTACCACAATTGCAAGCCCAAGAGGCAAGTTTAGGAATTCATCTCAAAGTGCCAGCGTATGATACGGAAATATTTCATGGAGGTTATGAACAATGGCTGTCCTTCCGTGACATGTTTACAGCCGTGTACATAAACCATCCAAAATTATCACAAGCGCAAAAATTGTATCACCTCCGATACTAAACTAAAGGTCAGGCAGGCGTAATAGTCAAGCAGTTCCCATTGAATGACGATAATTTTAATTTAGCTTGGGAAGCTTTAAGACAAAGATATGCAAATTAAAGAATATTAGTTGACAAGCAACTAACGATACTTATGAACTTGCCTAAATTCAAAGAGAAACCAGTGAAGAATTCATCAAACTAGAATCCACTGTGTCAAATTGTTTGTCGGTTCTATCGACACAAAATATTCCCACTCACAATTGGCATCCTAGAACATACATATGCACCGCCGCATTACCAGAAAAATCATTACTTTTGTGGGAGCAATCGCTCTCATCAAGAAGAAAATGCCCAACGTGGCAGCAGATGAAAGATTTCTTAACTACCCAATGCGAACACTTCCACCTGAAAGCTGCAATTATGCTCTGCCTTTCACCACTATAGGTGTAGATTTTGCTGGGCCTTTTATGATAAAGGCATCCATGCTAAAGTCTCCTACCCTCGTGAAGGGCTATGTGGTTATTTTTATCTTCACGACGAAAGCAGTACACCTTGAGCTATGTACGAATCTGACGAGGCTTCCATCAAAAATCATGAGCGATAATGGTAAAACATTTATCGGAGCTCAAAGAGCTACCGATAAACAGTTTGTCCACTTCACAAAACAAGTCTCAACGGACATTGTCCAAAAATACGCACCCCAAAGTATCAATTGGCAGTTTATCCTCCCAAGCGCCCCTCACATGATCGGCTTATGGGAGTCAGCGGTAAAAAGCTTCAAATCTCATTTCAAGAAGCTAGCGGGAAACTATAAATTCAATTATGAAGAGTTCACGACACTCTTAACTACAATTGAAGCCGTTCTTAACTCACATGCTGCACCGCACCACCGGACCCGACGTCGAGCCTCATCATACCCCTCGCGACCATACTGCCAGCCGACGACTCCCGCGACCGCAACCGCAAAGGCAAGCCTTCCCTTCGGAGGAGTCCCGCTCCTGGCGCCATCATCATCATACCACCCCCGAAAGGAGGCGCCATCCTAGGCCGCAAGCCCGCCTAGGGGGGCCAGGTTGTATAAAAGAGCATTCTCCCCCGAACATCCACACATACACCACACTAACACACCACATCCACTCAACTTCACAACACTGACACGCACCTTCACCATCCTCACTTCACCATTCATCAGGGCTTACAACCCACATTCCACACTACACAYCAACCAACCACATCACGCCAGATGATTCCACACACCAAAGGAAAAAAAGGAACGAGAAGGAGATCAGCAGCGACCTGCACGAACATTTTGAACGGCGTTTTTTCCCTCCTAAATTTTTTTTCTTCATTTTTCATCTCGTGTCGGAATTATCAACCGCTAATTATTATTATTTTCKAAAGTGAACATTAAAATTGTTCTTAATTATTTTATAAAGTGAACATTAAAATTGTACTAAATTATTTTATAAAGTGAATATTAAAATTGTACACATATTAAAACCAAACAGCAATATACATATATACACAAGTATGCACATTGAAGCAAACTCATATTTTTCCATTTTTTTCACTTTTTACAAAACAAAACCTTGTAGTGATCCACAAGGATAGTGCGTGCGAAAATATAAAAAAAATTCCAGTGCACAGCAAAAACGGTGAGTTATTGAAAAATACAAGCAGTAAAAAGCTTTAAGTCCCATTTAAAGAAAACGGCTGGTAATCATAAATTCAATTATGAGGAGTTCACTATACTACTCACTAGTACCGAAGCCATATTAAATTTAAAACCTATATCACCACTCTCGCACGATCCCTCCGATTTCACAGCTCTTACACCTGGACACTTCTTCAGAGGAGCTCCTCTTCCCGCCATACCTGAGACAGAAGGAGACTCACTCACTTTAATAAATCGATGAGAAAGAATCAAGATTCTCCATCATGAATTTAGCCACAGATGAAAGGAGGACTATCTTAAAGATATCGATAGAAAACGATTCAAAAGGAACCCAGTACAGGTGAATGCATCATCATACAGGAAGAATGCCTTCCTCCAACCAAATGGCGACTAGGCCGCATTGAAAAGGTACATCGGGGACGTGATGGTCATATTAGAGTGGTAGATGTACAAACACAAACTGGCATACTAACTTGACCTTTGGTAAAATTGTGCTTCCTTCCGACCACCGAATTACTGATTACACAAACTCCGCAAAATCAAGCGCGTAAAATAAAATCAAAAAACAAAAAAAGTTATTATTAAAATCAATTTCTTTATTCCTTAGTACTACCGTTATACAAACGATACATGCAAACCTAAAACCAATGAGCGCTAACAATTGAACCGTAAAAAATATGTATAGTCTATGATGATATATCTATCTATCTCTACAAAGAAATACCCCATTACATAATTCAATCCATGAACCATACAATATTTTAATATAGTATATTTCTATTCCAATAGAAATGGACATAGAAGATATCCAACTTACTCCCAAGACTGTGAAATCCGCCATTGCTGCACCTAGAGCATCAGCTCCAACCATCGCCGCACTAAGGACACGAAGAGTCTTGAGTCCGCCAAGGCAATCATCTATTGCAACACCTAGGGATACATATGAAGATCCATTTGAGGAAAATTTGCCTCCACGATACAGCTTATGCCATCGACCCCACATTCTGAAGAGGTGCACTGTCTTCAAAAGCATGAAGCCAGCTCAACGCCAACAAATCGCTCGCGCACACGGCCATTGCATGAATTGCTTGGCAGACTCCCACACCTCATTCGAATGTCCAACCGACGGGAATGTCCAACCGATGGGCCAATACTATCAACGCCCTCATCATACACTGTTTCATCGATTCCCTCGTCGAGTCCATCCACCAGCATTCCACAAAAATAAGAGACACAGACAACACGAGGATCCTGTCCAGCGCCGAAGAGGGCACCATTCCAGGCGCAACAGGGAAGTGCACTCGCGACCATCTGCTCCAAACTACGGTCCTCATAATCCACATCGCAAACCAACTGGGCTGAACGCCGTAGTGAGCACTCTGCAACTGTTGCAAAGACTTCTAGGCGAATAATCCGCCTAGGGGGGCCGGGATGTTTATGAGACATCTGGTATATTTTGCTACGTAGCACCTATCATCCTCGCAGCACTCATCGGGCAAAATCCAACGTACTAAAGGTCACACAACCCAATACAACACAATATTTCATCCACACAACCACAGCTACACATCATACCAACCACACTACACACAAACACTTCGCTTTTTTCACCACCCATAACCGATACAAAAGGATTGGTCACTTCGGAATGAGGGTTTTTTTTTTTTCGTTTTACCCGTGCCCGCTAAGGTTTCTTTTCGTCATCGACGCAATGCTGCGTAACACTAGTGAACTAAACTTTCAACTGAATTTCAAATTTTTAAGTGAACCGAAATGCTAATAATTTTTGTGTAAAGAAAATAAATACAAAAAAAAATAAATGGAATTCGTTTTGAAAAGGAAATATTGAACTAATTTTCGAATTGTGATTTTAGTGAACATCCAAGGTGCAACTCCAAGTGAGTATATCACCGACATCAGGGTGACCAAAAGAACACAAGTGAGCAACTGCTGCCTGCTGAATTTAAAGCTTCGATCAGTTGCGATAGAGATTCGCATGCTAATGGGATTTGTTTTTGCCACTTCATGTAATGTTCTAATAGCCAAATAGGGTGCATAATTGATGCCAAAGGTGACGGTTTTAAGTTTGTAGTAACTGATTGGACTATTACTGGGAGATTTAGGGTAATTCTTCTATTTCCCAGAATTTTTCAAGTTGATTATTTAAAAACTCGTTTGAGATATTTTCCACTTGTGTGGTGAAAGAATTTATTTTTTTAGGGACTTGGCTATTTACAATCCACCCAAAGATTGTATTTTGGGCTAACAATTTATTGGAGATTACTTCTATACCTTCAACAATTATTTGGGTATGACAATTTTGATCTGCTAATTTGAGATGTGAGCATTTTTCCCAGTGTATTCAGTTGTAGTTATTCACTTCATAGCTTGGAAGAAAATTTGTAAGTTGCGGTAGAACGATGGCGTGTACATCTATTCTAATATCCGCATTTGGAGATATTATGGTAATTAGGCATATTTTGTTCGAATTTTGGATACTTCTTCCTCCAATTCCCGAAATTTGGAAATTTGAATGTTTTATTGGCAATTTGAGCCGATTTTGAGCTTTTGATGATATAAAGGATCTTTGAGAGCCTTGATCTATTAGTGCTCTTAGTTTGAATAAATCACCCTTAAGATAAGATAAGATAAATAATTGAGGAATGCACTGCGACCTTAGGTCTATTGTGCCCTCTTCTAACTCACAGGGACTCGCTTAGCCCCAGCATATTGATGAAGTCCAGTATTCTGCTGGGTGCTAGCGAGGCGATGTGATCCCTATCCGGAAACATGGCTCC
>NW_017537396.1:0-5215 GCF_001853355.1 Bactrocera latifrons | reverse complement strand
ATTAAGCAAACGACAACAATCATATATTTATGTTATTTAACCTCCTTCATCTTACTGTAGTTGATACGAAGCCATAACGGCAGTGCATTTGGAAGAATTCCACAATCTTATATTTCAGTATAATGCTGATTATCTATATATATATACCTATACATATATGCCTATACACAATAGGCAAACTATATTCAGTTCAGGCTGAGTTTGTTTCTTGGGAGGTTAATTAACGATGYGAACCTCTTCTGGTTATACCCCCCAACTAGCAGCTTGGCATGACGCATACCGTGCGCTCGCTGCCAATACCTTTCCCTGCATACTCCTTTTTCCTTGCGGAGCAGCTCCTTCACAGTGTGGGCACCCACCGCAATGAACGGTTCTGGCCCAACCATACTGGTGGAGGCTGCGGAGCGGGCTAGCTCGTCAGCCAGTTCGTTGCCGGCTATACCCCTATGGCCGGGCACCCAGATTAGGTGCACCTGGTTCTTTGCAGCTAGGTTGTTCAACCGTTCTCTACACTCCTGCACCAATAGCGATTTGATCTCGTAGGAGGAGATCGCTTTTAGTGCCGCTTGACTATCGCTAAGTATAGCTATGCGTTCGTTGTGATAGTTGCGGTGGAGGTTTATCTCTATACACCGAMTTATAGCCAGGACTTCAGGCTGATAAATACTCGGAAAGCTTCCCATCGGAATGGAGAGCTTGGTATGCGGACCTACAATACCCGCACCTATTCCTTCCGATGGTTTTGAGCCGTCGGTGTACCACCTCAATGTGCTACCCCTTAGCATTTGCTCAAGAGTGGGGTCGTTCCACTCACTCTTGCTACCAAGGGTAACCTTAAACCTTTTCGTGAATTGAGTTGATTTAGTAATGTCGTCCTTTGGGAGGAGGGCAATAAGAATGTCGCCACCTATCCTCTCCATAATCCGGGACGAGATTATCTTGCCTTTGGCACATCCCTCTTTTGTTATCTGCAGAAGTGAGTGCTTGGCTACTTGACCTATCATTATATGGAGCGCTGTACGTTCCGACAGGACCTTCAGAGCTGCCGTCGGACAGGTTTGCATAGCGCCCGTCATGCAAACACATGCTAGCCGTTGAAGCTTCGATAGTTGGGTTACCAGCGAAGCCTGCGACGCTACGGACGCCCAGGACACCGCCCCGTATGTAATTATCATGCGGTACAACCACCTAACGATCTTTGGCTTACAGCCCCAGGATTTACCCGCCAGCCGTTTGCACACCATTAATGCTTCCACCGCAGGATAGAATCCAGCGTAAGACCAAGGTATTTAACTTTGCTAGTCATCTCGATCTCTCTGCCCCCAAGTGTGAGGTTCCTCAAACCGGGTAGGGACCGGTTGCACTAGGTCACAGAGAGTATCTTCAAATTCGCCTCTTGCTATTATCACAATGTCGTCCGCATACCCTTGGCAGCGGATCCCATTGTCAGTTAACAATGCTAATAGTTCGTCCACGACAAGGCTCCATAGTAGAGGTGATAGCACACCTCCCTGTGGACAGCCTCTTGTCGCAYCCAGACGGATCTTTGTTTCACCTACCCTGGTCTCGGCGATCCTGGTGCGCAGCACGGCCTCTATCCATCTGCGCACCGGTGCTGCCACATTTCTTCTCTCCATCGCCCTGGCTACACTCTTATGAGATGTATAGTAGAAGGCACCTTCGATGTCTAAGAAGGCACACATCATCACCTCCCCTTTCTCCAGTGAGCTCTCTATATCCGAGGTCAACTGGTACGGAGCCGTACTGGTGGATTTTCCCGCTCTGTATACATGCTAGGCAGCATGCAGGGGTGCACTCTGCAGCGCCGCCGACCTTATATTATGATCTATGATCTTTTCCATAGTCTTCAGTAGGAAGAGGTTAGACTAATCGGCCTGTAGGATTCGGCGAAGGAATAGTCCTTCCTTCCTACTTTGGGTATGAAGACCACCTCAGCCGTTCTCCATGGGTCAGGGATGTACGCCATTGCAAGGCTCTCCCTCAGCAGCCGAATAAGGTGAGGTAGCAGAGGGTGTTCACCCTGCTGCAAAAGCGCTGGGAAGATGCCGTCATCGGTCAGCCTCTCCATATTTAGTTCATCCTGTAGCATTACCCTGAAGGCACTCCAGTTGGTCCTTCTAGGGTTGCGTCTTGGGGGAAATTGCCTGACCTCAACCTTCAGTGTGAACCTTACAATTCTGTGGTCCGACATTGAGGGTTCCGTTGAGACTCTCCACCTTGAGACCCATCCATTTGCATGCTCGTTGCTGAAGGTGATGCCCAGCACCTCAATCCTGCTTATAGTTATAAAGGTTTGTTCGCAACCCACATTTTCAATAGCTAAGTTACCACCTAATACATATTCTATTAGAGACTCACTCCTTGTGTTGCAGTCCGTGCTTCCCCATTCAACATGGTGATCGTTCGCGTCTCATCCGATAATGAGGTACAGCCTGTGCTTCTTGCAGTACTCCACTAGCCTTACCAAAACTTCAGGGGTTGCTACTGCTGCCTCCCCTGGGAAGTAGGCTGATGCCAGGACGAAGTCTCTGCCTTCCCAGTCTCTGGCCTCTACCGCCACCAAGTCCTGCGTCAGGAACTCTGAAATACAGAAAAATTCGACATTATTCCTGACTACAATGAATGCTCTTGGTCGCTCACTAGAGAGCTCCCAGATTACCTTGTTGTGTACCGTCTTGAGGYCTTTGACCTCACCTTTGTAGACCCAAGGTTCTTGGATCAGCAAAAAGCCCAACTTATCCGGTGTGAACCTGCTCGTTATGACTGCCGAGGCTCCCGCCGCGTGATGTAGGTTCACTTGGGCAACTTCCACGTCGACGGCCATTAAAGTAATGGCTCGAAGGGGGCATGTCCACATCCCTTCCGTCGTACGCGCTGCTGTCATCCTGGTCGCCTAGTCCCTCGAGGAGTTCCTGGGTGGAGGGTAGCCCGGCTTCCTGGGCAACTGGGACGTCAGCTGTTGCGACTAGCGTAGTCAGCTCAGCGCTCACGCCCGGTTGTTTAGCCACGTCGTCCACCTGCATCTTCTCCACCACCTTGCTTGCCACCGTTGTGTCCTATTTGGACCCGCTGCCGCTCGGCTGAGTGGCAACCTTCTCTGTTTCCTTGCTCCCTGTGGTCCTGTGGTCACAGGTTTGTGCGGCCTCATGACCACCATGCTCATGTAAAACAGGTGGAAGCTTGCAGCACGGACGTACCTGTACGATTCGACATCAATGTACAGATACAATCTCCATCCTCGTAGGTCACCCTTTTCTTCTACCTGGCTGCTGACTACGCGCCAGGCCGCGATGTTAAGGCCCCGGTTCTGATTCTTAATCAGCCCCAGGGCAAACTCGTACGGCTTGTCATCGTTGCGGGGGAGGAACATTGTCATCTTGTGCATGACCGGCAGCTCCTCCGCCCTTTTTGCACAGAGGACAAGACCGGTCCAGCCTCCTAGCTTTAGGGCAAATTCCCGCAGCCAGCTGGCGGACAACTCGCCCATACAGTCCACTTGCAACATGCCACCTCTGAAGTCTACCCCAAGGAAGGACGCCGCGTATTCATCGCCTCTAAATACTTCCTCCAGGAGGAGGTTTTGGAGCACCGTGAGCTGCTCCGATTCCAACGACTCCGCCGGATAGTTTTGAGGCAGTACAGCCATGCGGATACCTTTGACAGCATTCGCATACCTGCGCCGCCCCTCCTCCACCCGGGGGGAAGTCTGAGGTGCAAGTTGGCCTCCGGTCGCTCTCCTGAAGCCGTCTCTCAGACTTTTAGAACTGGGGGACTCCTGTGGTGTGAGCTGACCACTCATCCGCTTTGCTGCCTGTGCATAGGTGAGTGCCTTCCCGTCACCCCGCATTTCGGTCAGTGATACACTAACCTGGCCACGGTCCATAGACCGGCGTCATCCTCCTCCCTGGCATCCTCGAAAAGCGCCCGCTCTTCTGGCGAGAGAGCATCAAGGTAGCTGAACTTACGCTTAGCTCCTTGACCTCCCCTGCCTACAGCTGCGCCTCCTGTCTTCTCCTTTGCCCTATCGTGTTCCGTAGCCATTGTCTTTGTACGTTGCCTTGTACGTTGCCTTGTCGTTTCATCTTTTTCGTACGACCCTTGGCTCAGCGGGGTGAGCTGTCGGGTCTGTTTGTTTTAATGGGGAACTGGGAGGTCCGCCGCACCAGAGCCCCTTGGCGCGGTAAGGCCACAGTTACACCTTGCTCCGTTAGAATACAACCGAATGTTCCTCCTGGCCAAATCATCCAATGGGAACGGGTCGCATGACACCCTGGATTAGGAGGTGGTAGTCCTTGGTTGCCGAGTATGCCTTGCGACTAAGCCTCTGCACCGCGGCAAGGTACCTACCATTAGCAGAGGTAATCACCGTTATGTTCTATGGTGATGACCGCAGTGGGTAAAAAAATTTTGCTTTCATTTTCTGAATGAAGCGCTTGAATTTTTGCTGCTTCAAAGCAATATGGGATTTGCGGGATTTGAGGTTTCGGGACTACTTGATGTAGTTGTAGCGACTAATCCTGTATTTTTTGCTTCTTATTTTGAAAGTTAGTAATATGAAGCAGTGAGTGATGTCTTCGTTGACAGTACACACGATTAAATTTGGTTTCACAGCCTTTTGTCGTATGAGCATTCGACAGACAGTTTATGCATATTTTATGTTGTCTGACAAGATTGTTCCTGTCAGAAACGGATAGTTTTTTAAATTTCTCGCAAGATCTTATGTTATGACCTCCTTTACAAATTTCACATAATGGTTGCTATTTATTAGTTTGGTATGACACGAAAGTGTGACTTTTATTAACGTGTCTATTGTATTGCATATTATTGCTGGCTTAAGGTTTAGACAAGTTTTTACTTGAGTCATTTTGATGACTTTTTAGATTTATATTTTTGTTGTCAATTCGCTCAGCTATCTCGTATTGAGCAGTGAGGAATGCTTTCATTTGTTCTCATGTGGACATTCGTTTCCTTTCCACAAGTGACACAAGTTTCTCCTGCGAATGGTAGGCGGACGCTGTAAAAGGCATTCGCATGGCTGTGCTGCCTCTCAGCTACCCAGTGGAGTCGCTTACACCGGAGGAGCTCACGGTGCTCCAAGACCTCCTCATGGAGGAGGTGTTCAGAGGGGAGGACTATGCGGCGTCCTTCCTGGGAGTTGAGTTTAGAGGAGGAATGCTGCAGGTAGACTGCGTGG
>NW_017537395.1:97390-98873 GCF_001853355.1 Bactrocera latifrons | reverse complement strand
TTGAAGAATAAATAAAGAGTTTAAAAATTATGAACAGTAGTAGTATAATGAAGAAAATGTTTCCATGCAATTTTGTGAAGATTACTCATGTATTATCTGCTAGACAAATTCASTCATTGTCAGAGATCAGCTGTACAATATCCAATGAACTCATACATTTAATCTCCCTAATGCCATAACAATTTGTAGAAATAGAACTGCAATCAAAAGCACAGTACAATGAAGTAAAACTGGTTCAGTAATCATTCGATTAATACTATACCACGAGCATCCCAAACGACTGATGCCATAACCTTGCCAGCCGATTTTTTGTCTTGCCACGCAAAAAAACCGTTTCATAATATGCAGTTCACTAGGCTGACTGCCGACTCGACTTGACTGATGTCACTGTCACCAATGCTTTCTTAACGCACGAAATGCTTTTTGATACATTTTTTTATAAACTAACACAAGTTGCATCACCAAAGTGCGATATCTCCTTAACTAATAGTTATAATCTAAATAATAGAAATCATATATATAATATTAGGTGGACTACCTATATATGTATCAGCCATAGTAAAACGTGGACGGGTCCTCTAGTTCTGTATAAACTCATTTGGAATGTTGAGTCATTATCGTTATATTCCTTGCCAAAACTAGTCCGCATTCGTTGGTGTTGATCAGTTTTGTTCTAATCTTCATTTGTCGATTGACCACAAGTTCTCAATCGGATTGTGATCAGGATTCTTACTTCAAGATCGTGGATGTTTGTTTGGGTCATTATCTTGTTAAAATTTGACGACAAGTACTTATTTTCACAATATCGGGTATAGTTTTCTTTCCTCATCATTCGATAGAATTTTGTAGAGATACCACATATCAGTATGTGAAGCAACTCCATATCATCACGGCCCTTTCATCATACTTTACTATTTGTGTAACTGGTTCCTTTGGAAGGTCTCCTCAATGACAATACCAGCAGTATTGTAAGCCAACTAGTTGAAAATTTTTAAATTTTATTCGACTTACCAGATTGCAAGCATTTAGTCATCTTCTTTCTAATTTTGCTGCTTTCTGACGTTCAAAAGACGTGCTTCTGCATCCATCACAGTTTTATTGTGGCCATTGATGGCTATAATATGGGGACAATAGGTAGCCTTTTCTGAACGCTTATGACCCATGATTATACACATACTTGTAYTAATTTTTGCTCTCCACTGTACATTTACTAATAATAGTTGCATGCGGAGGAGGACAAGTTTTCGCCTAATATTATTTATTTTATGTACAAAGATATATGTGTGTACTAGCTGGCCCCGCAGCCGTTGTCCTGCGTCAAATTATGTGCTTTGAAATGAAAAGAAAGTTGAATTTATCATTTCTTTTTTTTTTTTTTCAATGTAACGTTGCTTGATAAACCATATTTTTTGGTTTCYATTTCGGTGTACAGAAAAGATGGTTTTCAAACTCGTGAGCACGCCAGGTACATATATCTGACCGT
>NW_017537395.1:83322-96315 GCF_001853355.1 Bactrocera latifrons | reverse complement strand
GTCTGATGGACGCAATCTTGTTATGCATCAGTCTTGCTAGCTAGCTGAGCGGCGACTTTTTTCTAATACTTACATTTTGCAGTGCTGCTGGTCGGGCAAAAGCAGTTTGCGCAACATGATAGATTTCAGAACAGACCATATATCTTTGAAACCACTTGTCCAATTCAATGCAAACTTCACAGAAACTATCTACTCATAGGCCCGAAGGTACTCTAAAAATTTGGAGGTAATTCGTTCAGTGGTTCTTGAGCTATAGCGTACCATTAAATTGCCACTTATTTTTATATATATAGATGTACATTGAGTAACCAACGCTTTATAATTATCCCGATTCACTCCACTTCTGATTGACAGTAATACTTTCGCCAGGAAAGGATTACCTCTAAATTCCATGTGTATATACCGTACATTGATCGACATTTTCAGTCAAAAGTCAACAATAGATACTGGAGTTCACATTTCTGGTATTTCAGTGCTTGAACAGTTTTGGTTGTAATTGCATTCTTTACAGAAAAAAAAAAAAAAAAAAAAAAAAAAAACACAAATTTCCGAGAATGCTCTTAACATCCTGGCGACAGAAACATGAACAAGAACAAGAAACGATGCTTTCCCAACAAGCCTTCTATTACTTCTTTGATTGCCTGCCATGCATTCAATATATATCAATCAAAGTATTGTTGAATGCGTCACTTTTCATCAGCTTTCGTATATTTGGACCATTTAGTATGAATGATTGGAAAATATTAATTTGTTAAGATGGGAACCATGGGACATAAGGAAAAAATTTAAAAGGTCATAAAAAACCCTGACACATACGAACGTCAAACCCTTTGGGGGTTTTACTATACCAACCTAGTCCCACCACCCTGACTTGGAATTTCTCACCCCCCAGATTAGCCAGATTAGCTTTTGTACTGTGTAATGGGACCAGTCTGAAATTTGTTTGTTACGGAGGTGTCTATTTATCATCTYCTGTAAATCCTTGCTTGGCGATGCATTAAAAGTTAGACATGGTGTTGAGACTGCGTTTTTGGCCGCTTCGTTAGCAAACTCGTTGCCTGGGATGCCCTTATGCCCAGGAACCCAAAAGATTCGGAGTTTCTTTTTGTATTTTATAAGTCTGTCCCTTATTCGGTTAATAATAGAGTTATCATGGTMAACTTTTTAATTGCTGAGACTACAGACATACTATCTGTGCAAATAACGAAGTGCCCTTTGTTTTAGTTGCAAATTCTGCGGCTTGTAGTACCGCGACTGCTTCTGCTGTATAAATAGAACAGTGCAATGGGAGCCAACCGGCTGTTATGAGTATTTCATTTTGGTGCACTACACCGAACCTTGTACTGTGGTCGGTTTTTGATCCATCTGTAAATATGGGGATTCAGTTGATCATCTGCCTATTCGTTACTGGTGTGTGCTTTAGGGTAGGTGTGTAAAAGCTCGGATACAGAAGATTGTATTAGCGGCCAAGGCGCTTGCTTACAAATTTGGTTGCCCATTGGGGGTATTTGAATCTCTAATTCTTTGCAATAGGATATGTACCGACGAATAGTAGATTTGGTGGAGTAGTTGCGTATGTGGGATGCAGCGAGACGGAATATGTTGAATAGCGTTTTATTTGTGATATTAATAAACTTTGGGATCAGTCTCCACGTTGCGAGGGCGCGCCTTTCAACAATGGAGGGGAGAAATGCTTCTGCTAACATACGTTTAATTGTTCAAGTGGAGAAAGTGTTCAAACTAGGTCGAGCCGCTGTATGGTATGGCGCTTGAAAAAGTTTTATATGTGTGTTAGCGCACCACCCGTAAATAGGGACCCATAATCTATTTTTGATAGCATTATTGATCTTGTTATATTAATTAAAGTGTTAGTATGTATACAAAGGCACCACCCGTAAATAGGGACCCATAATCTATTTTTGATAGCATTATTGATCTTGTTATATTAATTAAAGTGTTTGTATGTATACAAAGGTTTTTTGATGATAAGTATTTAATAATATTAAGTCTGGTAGTTAGATTTTTTCTTAACTGCTTACAGTGCTCTTTGAAAGAATGTTTAGAATCAAATACAATGGCTAATATTTTTAAGTATTTTACATTTTGAATGTTAATAAGCTCAACATTAATATCAATTGCGGGTTTCGACAGATGTGCAAAATTTTGCACTTTTCATAAGCAAGGGTGGCTCCAGATCTTAATCCCCATTGTTTGAGTTCGAGTAGTATATATTAAAATGTATTTTTACTGCTTAGTAAGTCCTTATTTTTAGAACAAAAAAAAATGTCGTCTGAATTAATATTTAAATTGATTACTTGTAGTTTATTGTTATTCTATTTATTTGCTCAAAGGTTATCATAAATAGGACAACCGATAAAGGGAAGCCTTGGTCGCTTCCATAAAGGAAGTTAAGGATTTTCCACGAACATTTAGGACTTAGTTGAGGTGAAACCATAGTGATATCGACATGTTCTGTGTGTAGAAAAGTGCGTGGGTGACCCGTTGTTTAGCACAATCAGATTCTCCGCGAATATAACATTTTATAGTTGTGTACCTTTAGCATTGGTAGCGGCTGAACTCCAAAGGGGACTCCACACATTGAAATCACCTAGTAGTAGCGTTTGAGCCTGGGTCTGATGGATTAGATCTCTTATGTCTTTGTCGGAAAATGTTTGACTTGGTGGGGTGTATGCATTTATTATTGAGAAGGGTGTAAGAAGATGCAGTTCTATGGCTATTGATAGGATATTTGTATGTTTAGCTGTACGTTTGTGCGGAATATTCCGTTTTATTAGTATTGGGACCCCCTGCCTCGCATATCTATTTTTACTGTCATTATAGAAGTAACCAATATACGTCTTAGGGATTATAGTGTTAGTTACTTGAAAAGGGATGTGGGTCTCTTGAAGGCAAATTATATGGGGGTTGAGATCTTTTATCAATTGCTCTAACTCATTGTAATTGTTGTCATATCCTTTCAAATTCCACTTTATGATTTTTAGTGAAATTTCAATTGTAAATAAAATATCAAAAATAAATTTAAAAACTTGATTCTAATATAATACAACTTCTAAAATAAATGATAATTGGGAGTCTAAAGCATGTTTAAGTTTAAGTTCCTTACTTGGCACTGTTGTTTTTCTTTTTGATAGGTGAACATCTCAGTGCGCTGGGACTCCCTTTGCTTATTGCTCTATTCATTGTATTTGTTGTAGACGTAGACGAGTCGGTATCCATGTGGTGATCTGCTTCTTTTTCAGTTTCTGTTTTCGACGTTTTCTCGCTACTGCAGTTGTTGTGTTGATTTAATGTAACAATAGTATGATCTTTTGTTGAATTAGTTMGATTAGTTTTATTTGCTGGCTGAGCGTTGAGTTCTGTTAAAAATTTTTGTATACTGTCTTTGCTAGTAGTTGCTTTGACGGTTTCTTGCGTAATATTTGGAGCTTTTGAAGTAGAGTTGTTGGAATCAGGCAGATTATTTGTATTTACATGTGCTGTAGAATTGCCTTGTATTTTTGGTTTTTGGGCAAATGAAATGGAATTTGTTATTGCGATGGGATTTTGTATTTTGTGTCATTTTAACGCTTCGCGCATAGAACATTTCTCCTCAGTTTTTATTTTAAGAATAGCTTTGGCCTGTTGATATTTGGGGCATGTGTTGGCGGAGGCTGCATGTTCTCCAAAGCAATTTGCACATGATGTTCTGATGAAGTTATCTGGTTGGTGGGGAGGTAGGTTGCAAGAGACGCAGGCGGGTGCGTTTTTGCACATTTTCAATGTATGCCCAAGTTTCTGACACGATTTGCATCGCATCGGGTTTGGGAAATATGGCCGCACAGTGCAGCAGTCAATTTTTTCCGGTAAAAAATAGATGTCGAATGATAGTATGTAGTACTGCTCCGTTTGGCTTTACGACTCCTTCAGTTACGCGCTTGAATTTATGGACGGTAGTGATGTTGTATTGCTTGAGTTCTTCAATAATCTCGTCCTCTAGAACTTGATTTAAGAATGGCGCGTATACTGTCCCTTTAACACAATTCAAATTATGGTGGAGTTCACCGGAAACTTGACAAAGGCCCGGTAGAGAATGGGTGTTAATAAACTTTTTTGCTATTTCTTTATTTTTCACCAGCAGCAATAAGCCTCCATCACGTAGAGGAGTAATTTTGTTTATTTCTATGCTTATAGCCAGAAGTGATTTGTGCACCGCAAAAATGGAGTAGCTACTTAGTGGTTAATTTTCGTCTTTAGATTTTATCACAAGAAATTTGGAATTTTTTGTTACGGGCAATTCTGGGAATTCTTCAAGTTCAAGTTTGCTGGTTTTTTTTCTGTTTGCATGAGGGCTCGGTGGCAATAGTGCAAATCTATTGTCCCCGAGATATTGGGGCCCGGGGCCCATCTCACATCAAAAATTTAGTCAAGCACGTGTGTTTACAAAGAACTAGATGTTCTATACAATATACACTAGCGAAAAAAAACAAGTACGCTATGCACTGGTGCGCGACGCGTGAGATAGAAAGAGAATTGATGGTAGAGAAAAACAACTTATGGACTGTTTAATAAGCGTGACCGATCGCGTTGACTGCTAGTCAGTGACTGAAATGAATACTTAAAAATAATTATTACTGCAAATTCTAGTCCCGCTATATTAAGTACTTCTTGATTTAAACACTGAAAAGTGAAAGAATCAAATGGAATTAAAAACTGTATTATATAGAAAGTAGGCGTGGTTGTAGTCTGATTACACCCTGTGTGACATGAGAATATTAGAGGAATGAGATTTCACAAAAATGTAGGTTGTGCCACGCTCGTCGTACAATTTTTAGGGCTTTTTATATCATCTCGGAAGAAAACTTTAACGTCACTAGTTTAATATGGGGAGTTAGGGGTGTTATCATCTATTTTTTTATAGGAGTTCTTATAATATTATATTTGACCCTGTAAATTTCATTATAGTAGCTTTAATATTTTAGGAGATATATAGATTAAACTTAATAGAGGGTGGGAACATGTCTACTTTTTTCTGGGTATCGACTATTACCGATTTAATAACTATAAAGAATGCACAAATTATAATTGTAATAATCAAGTTGCAGAGAATAAAGAAGTTTTTGAAAAGTTTCGAAGGCAATATAGAATTTGACATTATTAAAGAAATAAACAGCAATATGCTGGTAAAGCTTTACCTATAACACAAGCAAAGCAGATACAATTAGAATCGCGGATAACATTTCGATGTATTCTAGGAGTTCTTCATACCCTATGGCAGCAGCAGAATATGTTCCGCTCGCAATACAAAAATCGTTTTTGGTTTGTGAATGTACTTTAGGAAACTTTATATTTAAACAAGTAAGAAAGGGCTAAGGTCGGGTCTAACGGAACATTTTATACTCTGACATCTTACAAAAATTAAAGCCAAGGAAAAACGTAAAGAGGAAAACTAGAGGATCGGAATCCAAGCTCGAGTTATGGAAGTTCAATTTTATATACATATACATATATATCTATAAAACTATATACATTTAAAACATACACTTAACGACATATTCGACAAAAGGTTTGTTAGAATCATTATACAGATGTAGTATATGAAAGTTGAGGTTAGCAACGCTTAAATTTTGTCCCTGAGGCTCATTAAGGTACCTTCATCAATCATATGGTGTAAACACACGCGGATATTATTTGTTGTCTGGGTACACTGTGATCAGTAAAATACTCTTTCTCATTTATTTGCATAAAGATAGTTTAAATGTTAGCCAATATATGCGTTATAAAGTCATCTGGAAGTTCGAAAATCGTTGTGTCAGGTATTAGGGAGCAGAAGGAAGAAGAATTCACACGATTCACACAATATTTGACACACAGCCAAACCGTTGTCAGGAAAATATTATCCCTGAATTTCAATTATATATCTCACCCATTCACCGATTTTCCAGTAAAAAGTCAACTCTAATCGAATTATTTGTACAAAGTTTTATCCTGTTATATAATATTAATTTTTTCTTGATTTCTATACCGGAAGGTGAAAGAATCAAATGAAATTTTAAATTGTGTTATAAGAGAAGTAGTCGTGGTTGCAGTTACATATCCTACATTTTTGCTTGGTGAAATAAGAATGTTTGAGGAATGTTATCTACCGAATTTAGTTATAATGCCTCTGTGCTATATTAAATCTCTAGATCTTGTTATGGCCCTTGAACGGTTTTCAGTTAATGGCAATTTGTGAACGTGGCAGTGGTTCGATTACGTTAATCTTCGAACTTATACTCGCTTTGCACTAAGAATCCCGCTTAGCAAGTTTTACTATGATATCTTAATTTTTACTCAAGTTTCAGTTTGTACGGACGGACTGACGGCTTTCAACATTTCTCGTCATTCTGATCAYTTATTTTTATAACGTAAAAAGTTTTAATTTTATAATTTAAGAAAGGCTTTACCTATCCAAACCAAATCTTAAGGCTTTGTTCGGACTACTCAGTAGCTGGTTCATATTATATGAAGTTTGCACAAAGTCGGTCTAGGTGTTTTTCCTTTATACATTTTTTTGTAAGAATTGAATTCAATAAAAGTTAATGGGGATTATTGTGTGAACTTTTTCTAAGATGAGGATTGTGCTGTCAAATTGTTATGTTGTTATATCATTCATGCGGTCATTTCATTTCGGACGTGCTTCTATTAAAACAAATTGTCAGCGATAATTACTGCTTTGTGTGTATATTTTTATGTTCTTGCAACCTGTTGCTACAGAGTATTATACATATGTAGTTTCGTTCACCTAACGGTTGTTATTAATTTTGTGGTTATTAATGAGGATGACGAGAAAATTTAAAATCCGATATGATATGAGGGCTGCATAGTACAAAGAAAATTACGAGTTCGTATGTGGTCGTTAAATTAAGATATAAAACTGTAATTTGGTACAAAGGATTGCAGTAAGAAGGGGACCTACTTGCAAAAATTTGTGAAAAAGTTGGCATGGCCCTGCTCATAATAAGTTAAATTTACATATATATCTCCTAAACCACTAAAGATCCGGCAACCAAATTTTCTCAGCACAAATATTATAAAAACTCCTACCGATAGTGCGAAAATCGATAAAATCGGAAGATAACCCCGCTCACTTTTACGGTACGGTCAAAAACTTCTATAAGAGCAATAAATGAATAACAAATTATGCGAAAAACATAAAATCCTCCGAAATGATGTGAGGAAGCTTTATGAGAGAACGTATGATAATTGGCCGCTGGGCGTGGCACCGCCCATTTTTATGAAATCATATAGCTCAGGACCTGAGCAACCGATTTCCACAATATTTAGTATGTAACATTCTTCACAAATTCTAATGTCACTGTGTGAAATTGGACTACAACCTTGCCTACTTCCCATATAACCTAATTTTGAATTACACTTCATTATTTCAATTTGCAGTGTACGAGTCGAGAAGTATATAACATAACAGGTTACAATTTTGGACTAATAAGTTCTTTAAAGTATGTCACCATATGACCAATAAACTGTCCAAATCCAAACTGTTCAAGCCCCTAGGTGTCAAATATTTGGACCGCAGTATTTATAGTTAAGTTTTGCCAGAAAATTTCTGTCATTATGTGAGATATGCAATTTGAATTCTGTGTATTAAAAATGGGTTGAATCGGGTCACTAATTCACCGAGCGCCCATATACCTAACACAAAGATTTTTACACATTCAGGTGACTTAATGCTTCAAAATAAAAAATAGCACTGAAACCCATCGTCATGTCCATATTTGTGTAAATACTCTCTGAAGCAACCGTGCCCAGTCAGGAACTGCGTCAAGTAATAGTCAGTTTCTCCGTGTTTTCTCTCTACCTTTTGTTGTTTTGTCCCTTCGTTTTTGCCACTAATTAAGGCTGGTTTGTCTTTCTTGCTGTTTTTCTTGATTATTTAGTCGTCTGCCCCAGTTTTTCGCTTTGTCATGCATTCCTTTTAGCTCCATTGCCATAATATCTGGAGGCATGATACCTGAAATAATTCCAGCCGCTTCGTGTGACACAGTCCGGAATGCGTACGCTACCCTGATTGCACTTAACCGAACTACTGCTTTCGCCGCATTCGCATACGTTTTGCGCAGCAATGCTGGTTCCCATATGGGAGCGACGTACATTAGAACTGATTGGGTAACTTTTGCCAGAAGAGCGCGTGTATTCTGACTAGGGCCACCTATGTTGGCCATGATTCTACTTAATGCAGCCGTCGCCTTTGCTGCTGCGTAGTCACCTTAGTTTATCCTAGTTATCATCACCGCTTCGGTTTTTTGGCCTGCTAACTGGAGCTTTGCTTTCATGAGCCATTCTTTTGGTTTAGTCGCCGCGTGGTTGTACAGGTACTCTATCTGGCTTATTTCTTTTGCCACTACCGTTACTGCTATATCATCAGCGTACCCGATTATCTCTCTTTCTTTGGGCAGTGGGAGACGTAGCACGCCGTCATACAAAACATTCCACAGTAGCGGCAATAATACAGAGCCTTGTGGTACACCGCCGGTTGCAATGTAGTTTTTAGGACCTTCTTCTGTGTCATGTAGCAGTAATCTGTCGGAGAGGTAGCTGGATATGATCCTCAGCAGGTATTGTGGTGTCTTCTTTTGTTTCAGGGTTTCCATGATGTGCGGCCAATAGGCCGAGTTAAAGGCATTTTTAACGTCGAACGTTACTACCGCGTATTATTCCTTGGAGCCACATAACCACCTGGTTCCTTCAATATCCTTGCTTGCGACCTCTGCTAACTTTTTTATGCCGTCTATTGTTGACCTGTGTCTTCGAAAACCATATTGGTTTTCGGCTAAGCCCGGCGACTTTCTTCCTAGGTGTTGCTCTAGCCGCACACAGATTATACGTTCCAGTATTTCCCCCAATGTGTCCAGCATACATATTGGTCGGTAGGAGCCTGGCTCACCTGCTCGTTCATTTGACTTTTGTGTAAGCACTAGCCGCTGTTTTCTCCAGATCTTAGGGAATACTACCTCTCGTAAACATCGCGTATAAACTGCCGTAAACGAGGTGGGTTTATATTTAATAGCCAGTTTTAGGGAGTTATTCGGGATGCCATCTAGGCCTGATGCTCTAGTATTTGCGAATCTTTCTGCTGTTTCTGTGGTTTCTTGGTCACTGACTAGCGGTGCGTTTGTAGTTTTGTAGCAATTGCGTCGGAAAAAGAGTTTTTACAACCGTCTTTAATAAACTAGGGCATGTAAGCGCTTGTCCTTTATAGTCTTTAACCTTTGACATGACGATTTTATATGCATCTCCCCACGGGTTTTCTTCAACCTTGTTGCAGAGCTCCTTAAAACAGGCTTTGCTCTTCTTTATTGTTTTCTTGAGTTCATTTCGCTTTCGTTTAAAGCGCTCGTTTAGCATTATGAAATCCGCCGTTTGTCGTCCCCTTTGACACTGGCACTTCACTTTGTGGCATTCACTTCTTAGAGCTTCAATACTCTCATTCTACCTGTATGTGCCTTGTTTTTTTCCAATACATAGCGGCATCGCAAGCTTTGCTCACATGTTTAACAAAGCATTCAGCTTATTTTCTATGTCTATGGCGTAGTTCGGATTGTCATTTAGCATTAATTTTTACATATCCTCATCAAGGGTTTCAGTTCTCCAGCTTTTGTTTTGAACTTTGCGATAGAAAAAAATTCTCTCTGATTACCTCGAGAAATACATCACCTTTAAAACGCATATCAATTTTTTTGTTTCAGATGATCCGGTAACGAGTTGTAATGTTCACCACTTTTTTGTAAGGCGCTTCCGAAAGTTCACCGGCTTACTATTAATATTTTTCATTGACATTTTTTTCTAATATACTTCAAAAGTTGTACAATAATACGTYATTTAATTTAATAAAATAATATTACTCGTGTCGCTGCGAAAAAAAAAACACAAATTTATCCCTTTTTTTGCCTTTAAAACCGTACCTCCCTTTAATGGAACCCTCGAAACATTGTTTTATTATAGTATGTGGTATGATAATTGTTGTTAGATTGGGTCGGTACTACCCCAACTCCCATGTAACGGGGTTTTCCATAGTGACGCTACAATATTAGATCGATAGGATAAGCGAACGACGCCATTTTTTTCCGCTCTTTTAACATTTCTCTTCAGTAAGGTTTTCCATTTCATCATGGGAAGATATACGATCCAACAAAGAGTCAAGATTATTAAAATTTACTACATACATTTTTAAGAGCGCTGGGTAAAATTTATTGTAGTTATAATCGTCCTGTCAGAACAACAATTGAGCGCYGAGAGCGTTGCAGACAGCAACTCGCACGTACTCCCTGACTCACCATTGAGTCCCGGAAAAATTTCTATTGTGTACTTTGACAGGAATAAAGAATTTCATTGATATTCCAAACCGTTTTTGCTTTATTAACTTTTGTAACGCTACTACGTATATTATATGAAAAAACACGTTCTATGCATATGGGTGTTTTATTCTTTTGTATTAGATGCAATTTGTTATAATCTTGCAACCAGTTGCTAAAAAGTTTTATAAATATGTTCACTTAATGGTTATATGTATCACTTAAATCTAAAGGAGATATATATAGGGTTATGTCTGTCTCTTATACACATCTAGATGTGTATAAGAGACAGCACGTTCTATGCATATGGGTGTTTTATTCTTTTGTATTAGATGCAATTTGTTATAATCTTGCAACCAGTTGCTAAAAAGTTTTATAAATATGTTCACTTAATGGTTATATGTATCACTTAAATCTAAAGGAGATATATRTAGGGTTATGTATAAGATACATAAATGATCAGGAGACGAGAAAAATTGAAATCCAGTTGACTGTCTGTCTGTCCGTCCGTCCGCGCAAGCTGTAACATGAGTAAAAATTGAGACATCTTGAAGAAACTTGGTATGCATGTTTCTTAGTACAAAAAAAGACCGAGTTCGTAGCTGGGCTCAATCGGACCATTGCTACGCCCACAAATCGCCATTAACCGAAAACACATAAAGTGCCATAACTAAGCAATAATTTAAAATATAAAACTGTAATTTGGTACAGGGGATCGCAGTAGCAGGGGCACTTGTAGGCTCTGTAATAAGTTTAATGTATATATTTCCTAAATTACTTAAGCTACAACAACCAAATTCACAAATATAACAAGAACACCTACCTATCGATAGTGTAAAAATGATACCGCATGAAAACCCCGCTCACTGTCCATATAACGGTACTGTTCAACACTACTAAAAGCGCGATAAATCAATAACTAAATACGCTGGAGACGCAAAAATTTGCCGCCGGGATAACATGACAAGAATTTATAGGGACCGGTTTAAAAATTGTACGAAGGGCGTGGTACCGCACACTTTTTGGTGAAATCCCATATCTCGGGACCCGACTGAGTGATTTCGACAGAATTTGTATATGATATTTTCTTGATATTTCTATGTCACGTTGTGGGTAAAATAGTACAATAACCACAATTACTTTTCATATAGCACAATTTTAAACCCCACTTGAATCTTTTACTATCCAATACAAAAACCAAGAAGCAATTACTATAATGGGATTAAACTTACTTAAACATACTTAACCTATGCCACCTTATGATCACAAATTGTTCAAATCCAACAAAAAAAAAAAAAAAAAAACACTGTTAAGGTCAACTTTTCAAGGTTTACTGTTCTAGGTACCGAATATTTGGATCCCACTACCTGTAGTTGACTTTTGATCGAAAATATCGGTCAATGTGTGAGATTTGTAATTTATACTCAGAGATAGTACTTCTATGACAATGGTATGTCTYTACATAGAACATCCTGGTAGTCGGAAAGCATTGTTTCACAAACGTTAACGCAACGCAGTCGTAGTATACATACACACACATATATACTTGTATATATTCTGAAGCGTGTTGTTACCGTCGAGAAGTCTTGGGTCTATGCTTACGACTTGATAACAGACAATCAATCGTCTGAATATCGTTGGTCAAAAATCAAGGTTATGTTGAAGTTTTCTTCGTTCACCGAGGTGTGGAGCACTCCGAATTCCGTCCGACCCGCTAAACTGTAAACAAGGAATACTATTTGAGTGTTATGCGCCATTTGCGTGTACACAAAAGGTCCTGAACGACTGACAAGATCGGAGGAGTTGGCAGGTGACGGTGTTCATAAATTGATCGATGAATATAACAACCAATATTTAGCTACCAACGATGGTGAATAAAACGCTCCGCATTGCTATCTCTAATACAAAATTTGAGCCCTTGAAATACAATCAGTTTTATTTATATATAGTATACAAAGGCTTACGAAGATTTAGATTTTAATTATATCTCAAACAYTTTTATTCCCTCCTTACTTGCTAGTGAAAGTTTTCGATTTGCACCAGTTCTTGCTTTCTTCTTTTTCTTTTTCTAGTTGGAACCTTTCCATTTCCAATTTTATTATTCTCTTCTGAATCAGAAGCAAATTGTCAAAAGTATTTTAATTGTTTTTTGGTTTAATTTCCAATATCAAATGTGTTCTGTGGGTGGAAAGGTTATTTGGTGCACTGTGGTGACCAGTTGAAGGCATAGTCAAATGACTAAACCTTCACAAAATTTCACTTTCCCCTTGTTTCTACCGGCGTATCAACAACATGGGTGTTTTCAAAAATCATCGGATGGGATGTATCGAAGTAATTACATATATGCAATTTTTGGTATAACCTATGAGTCGTTGGCTTCTAAAAAACATTAATTAATCTACATCTAATTAAACATTATTAAATAATTAAACACACGCAAATAAACAAAATTGTTAATTTGAATTCTTCTAGCGACTCTGGAGCCTCTTTTACCATATCGGCACCTTCTTCTTCTTCTTGATTGGCGTAGACACCGCTTACGCGATCATAGCCGAGTTAACAACAGCGCGCCAGTCGTTTCTTCTTTTCGCTACGTGGCGCCAATTAGATATTCCAAGTGAAGCCAGGTCCTTCTCCACTTGGT
>NW_017537395.1:41529-81117 GCF_001853355.1 Bactrocera latifrons | reverse complement strand
CATTTGGAGATGTTTCCTGGTGGAGGTTGAATTTATCGACCGTAGCGCCAAAGATACCTTCTTTGCCCACCTTGGCGTTAAAGTCGCCAAGTGACATCGTGGCGGGGGCAGCTCTCATAAGTGCTTTCCAAGCACTCATAAAAGGCATCTTTGGTCACATCGTCCTTCTCTTCCGTCGGAGCGTGGGGGCAAATCAGCGATATGTTGAAGAACCTCGCTTTGATGCGGATTGTGGGTAGACGTTCATTCACCGGGGTGAATGATAGTACTCGGCGACGGAGTCTCTCTCCCACCACGAATCCCTCACCAAACTTGCGCTCCTTTATATGGCCACTGTAGTAAATACCACAAGAACCTACTCGTCGCTGTCCTTGTCCCGTCCATCGCATTTCGTGGACGGCGGTGACGTCAGCCTTTATTTTCACGAGGACATCAGCCAGCTGGGCAGCGGCACCTTCCCAATTAAGGGACTGGACATTCCAGGTGCATGCCCTCAATTCGTAGTCCTTATTTCGTTTGCTATAGTCGTCATCAAAAGTGGGGTCTCTCATCCGAGGCTGTTGTTGCGTTGTCATTGGGGTAGTTTTTTTTACGTGCCGGGTCCCAAACCCAGCGCACAACCCTATGCAGGGAATGTTTCGCCTTCTCAATTACTAACATGATCAAAGCGCTTTGTCGTTCTGTAAGAGTCTTATGATGCATTATTTAGAAGTTAATAGGTACCACAACGGACTGGCGTTCTAAGATGTGTAAGATATTTCATAGCATCGACCTTTTAGTCTAACCGTATTGGGAAATACTTGACAAGATATAATGGAATTTGAAAAAATTTGAGAGTTAGTTAATTAGGGACTATATTTGGGAATGAGTAAAAGAAAGATATATAGGGAATTGTTCATTTTTATATATATAGAGTAAATTTTAAAATATCTATTGTGCGAACAAATTTTAGAATGGATATTGGTATCTTAATTAACTATTTATATGTAAAATTTTTGTGTATTATTTTTTATTTATTTGCATTTTTTAACAAAAACCAAAAGCATAATTATTTATTCTTATTCTTATTTTGGGGTGTAAACGTAAAAACACATAAGGTATGTGTAACCCGTGAGCAAAAATTGATGACCGGTGTAATCAAGTCGCAAGATAACTCTACAAATAATGGAATCGTCATTCGCACCACCTCTTTGTTTGTACGGATTTACAGAACACATCTCGCAAACCATCGAACTTGCTAAGTGCAAGGAGTTCTTTCATCTACTCATACTATTTGAATATAAATCAAATTGGATGATAACCATGCCCACTCTCTATAAAATGGTTATAATGAGAACTACTAAATGGACTAAAAATCATTAAATAAATAGGTAGAAGAATTCAACTAAACACATAAAAGTGTATAATTATACACCATAGTAATCGGTATAAAATCTCGACAATGGGTGTGACGTCTTTAGGTTAAATTCTATAACTGAGGAACTATTTAACCAATTTTAAGCAAACTTTGTAGCTAACATTATTTTGAATTTTATACGTTAAGGTGGAAAAATACGAAATAGGTTTGATTATTTTCCTTTACACCATAAAAAGTGCACCAGTTTTGATATGGAAATTTTTGTATAATATAAGATCTAAACTTAAACAGAGGCGTTTCCTGGTGCCATAAATGAATATAATCCGATCAATTCTTACTATAACCTCCATATACTTAACAAAAGAATAAGTTTTGGTTCTTATGGATCTCAGTATCGTCTCTAGTTACAATAGGTTGTCATTTCAAAAATAAGGGAAATAGAGTCAGTACTTCCCTTAAACCTTTGCATACTCATTATAAATATTAGGAGTACTTAGACCGAACCTTTTAACCTGTTAATTCGTTAGTTGATACTTCGTTAAAATGCTTAATTATGAACCAACTTTTTACTCTATCTCAGTATTATTATTAAATTTTATTAAAGAGTAAAAATGTCTCAAGAAAGTACAAAATCAAAAATTGCCAGTAATTCAATTGAAAATTATGTGAAGCAGATCAAATTTATTACAAGTAAGTACTTAAAATTGATGGTCAGAGGATCATGGAACTTTCAAATTATTTCAAGACTTATTCAGTGAAGATGATTATTTGGTAGAGGATACCTTTAACGAGCTGTACAATGATTTGCTCATTCCACTAAAGTGTACTAGAGGTGCAGAAAATATTGTTCTAAAGTCAACTCAGTAGTACGATGATATTTTAACCACAATGGATGATAATCGGTTAAGTCAAATGTTGCATGTAAACTGAACTCAATTCGCTCACTTAATGACCATATTAGCAAGTAACGAAGTTTTAAAAAAATGTATTGGCAAGCAATTCTCGAATGATATAAAGCTAGCTGTCGGAGAAAGTGCGAAAGAAATCTATACGAAAAATTGCGTCAACTTTTGGCGGTTGGTGATGGAGGTACATTAGCAATATTATCTGCAGAGTATTTAAGGCATTTTTAAAACAACTCCATTTATATATAGTATATATACGCCATATCATACTGAGTGCTCTGTAATAATACGAGAAACGTTCATAGAATTACCATTTTCTGTAGGTTACGTGGTTGGCCCTGAAATTAMACTCGCCGAGTCCCCAATAAAAAATCATGAAGCGTTCTTTTAGAGAAATCTTATAAATATTTGCTATTAAAACTCAAATGGTATACGACTCTAAGCTCAAAATTCGTGATGTTCTCATTGGCTAAAGTGGCTTTATAAACGATACAAAAATGTTTAAAAACTGTAAAAAAACAAATATCAGTAAATATTCGTTTAAGAATAGGAATACATTGCTGGAGACTCTGCTTGCACCCTCAGTTACATTATTATAACGCCGAACTCTCAACATCTTGTACTACCTGAATGAAATAAATTCAACAAACAGAAAAGAAAATACCGTGTAAGAATTAAACTGTGTATTGGCTTATTAAAGGAGCGATTTGGCAGTCTAAAAGGGTTCAAAATTTGAACTCTCAACATCTTGTACTACCTGAATGAAATAAATTCAACAAACAGAAAAGAAAATACCGTGTAAGAATTAAACTGTGTATCGGCTTATTAAAGGAGCGATTTTGCAGTCTAAAAGGGTTCAGAATTCGAATTCGTAACAGAAGTAGTCAAAAATACTGTAACGATTGGATACTAGTTTGCTGTACTTTTATACTCTTTCAACAGTTGCTAGTAGTAGAGTAGTMTAGTTTTTTTCACCTAACGCTTGTACGTATCACAAAAAACTAAACGAGATCGTTAAAAGGCCATATATATATAAATGATCAGAGTGACGAGAAAAGTTGAAATCAAGTTGACTGTCTGTCTGTCCGTTCGTGCAACTTTAACTTCAGCAAAAATTGGGATAACTTGGTGCGTGTTCCTTAGTACAAAACAAAAAAAAAAAAAATTGTCGAGTTCGTAGATGGACGTAATCGGACCACTGCCACGCCCACAAATCGCCATTCACCGAAAACCTATAAAGTGCCATAACTAAGCACTAAATTAAGATACAAAACTGTGATGTGAGCATTGCCCCGCCCTCTAATAAGCTTAATGTATATATCTCCTAAACCATAGCTACAACCAGCAGCGCGAATATTACAAGAACTGCTACCGTTGGTGTGAAAACGGATGAAATCAGATGAAAACCCCGCTCAGTCCTCATATAACGGTGCTGTTCAATACTAATAAAAGTGCTATAAATCGATAATGAAATGCGCCAGAAAAGTAAAAATTCTCCAAAGGGATGGTACGAGAAGACTTTATACATAGCGTGGTAAATATTGGGCGAATTCGGTAAAATTTAGAACAAGGCATTCGTTTTATATTCCTACGATGCCCTGTGCCCATATAGCGCAATTTTCAATTCAACTTCATTCTCTTTCTTTGCCCGAATAATGCCTTTATTGTATGCCACTTTAAAATAAAATATTTTTTATATGCAACCAAACCTGTTCAAAATCCTACGTACTGTTTTTTATCTGATTTATTTATTTTTATACGAAGGAAAAATGATATGAGCCAGACGAGCAGATATAGGTCGGCGAATGCGTAAGGCAAATGATGTGGAATTACTAAGATGATTACAGACTGCAGGTGAATGCTGGCAATAAAAACTCCACCCGAACCATTGTATTCATTAAAGTCGAAAAGTCGAAGCTTTTTTTGAGCCATGTTCGATCTTAACGGCTAACTCGAAAAGAAAAGTTTTTTGATACCGCGTATCGCTATCATTCCAACTGATATGTAATTTCAATTCAAACGATGTTTTTGTTTGAATAAATGAATTTGGTTTTAAAATGAATTTTTGTTTATTATTTCATTTATATGTAGCGACGCACGTACCGCGCCGCTGGTATGTGTGTACATATATATAACCTTATATCTATCTCGCTTAGTTTCATGTTATTCGTACAATCATTAGGTGAATAAAACTATTATACTCTACACCGACATGTTAACAGAGCATAAAAAAGTGACTAGTATCTAATACCAGACACAGCCTTAAATTTATCATATATGGGAAGGACAGAAAGACTTTACAACAATAGATTTAGAGTTAGGCTTCCACCAAAAAAATTGACAGAAAAAGATCGACAATCTCAGCCAATAATGGAAAGTATAAATTCGCAGGTTACCTTTTGATCTTAATGGTCAATTTATAAGATTTCACAGTACCTTTACGGAAATTGCGCGCTGCAGGAAACTTTAGATATATCTTTGATCAATTCCCGAAGAGCTTAGAAAAGAATTAGGAGCAAATTTAACACTGGCCTTCATGGACATAATGCCAACCCGACAGTATAGGCCTGGAGATAGAGCTTTGGTTAAACCACACAAGTGAATAGGGAACAAATTTTCAAAACTTTATGTTGGGAAAATATTTTAAAAGGACCTAGGCACTTTTGTAATGTTAAACGAATGAAAAGCACACAAGAGTAATTTAAAATATTAACAATTCCTTCGTTCCTGGGATTATCCAGTTCTCATTTAACTTTGGGTCAACGCAAAATCCTCAATTATAAGAACTACTACTACATCTCAATTACATCCGGAAGGTAGCTGCTTATGAGAAATATAACTCTCTATTCCATGACACTATTATTTCGACATTGGCAGCAATAGCAGAAGAGACTAACAAAGTACCAAACCAATTCCAACAATCACATGTCAAACGACTATTAGAAAGTGACGGTATTCAAATATTACATCTGTTGAACTTGGTTAAAAGAAATCGCAGATACGCTAGAGCCAGACAAAACAAACACAAATCAGGAAACCATTTTCCGTTACTTCTTTCGCAAAATGATCATAAATGCCGCTATTTACAACAACTTGAACAGACCGGCACTATTATACTCTGAGGCAGAACCCGAACAAAGGATAATTTTCACTGAACATATTGATTTATTCCCAGTCCCATATTTACAGACAGTAAATATGAGGAATTTCAAGCTCACAACAAGTCTGCATAATCTTATTAAGATGCGATCGCACATTTCCCCTAATCCTAATTTTTGTCACTATAATTGGAACAATCATACTAAAATGAAGAAAGACACCATGATGTTGAACAAGATCATAAAAGCAAAAGCATAATCAGTGCACATCATCAGCAACAATATCCGAAAAGTGGTAAGTATGGCTCAATAAGTCAATGAAAGACGATTTCATTACTATCGAATTGATGACAATGTTCCATATCTGCAAGCTTGGTAGAGATAATAAACAACTTCCGGAGATTACAGATTACACCAAAAGACTTTGGGGTCACGCAGTTGCAACTACTACTAAAGGGTGATCCATCTCGAGGTTCCCTACTAAAAAAAAAACAAGTAAGGAAGACCTATTCTCTTGCAACTAGCAGGAATCAAAATCAGGGAAATATAGTAAGGTGTAAAAGGTCAACTAAAGGATCAAAATCCAAGCTATTTTATATTGTATATATATATATACACTATATATAACTCATACACTGACAAGCACATATTTTGTTTTTTTTAGAAAATCGAAAATCAGCACATGAGAGTTGGTGTAGAATCGACCCGATTTTGTCTTATTATTGACATGCCAGAAATTAAAAAAACAATCATATATATATATTATTGAGAGCCGGATATTATATCCTGGTAATAGGTGAAGTTTTCGCTCCAATTTTTTATTTTAGGTACAAAGAAACAATGCTATGAGTAAAGCACACTCTCTAATTTTCACTGAGATATCTCACATATTGACCGATATATGCTTAACAATGTCACCCGAAAGTTCGAAAATCTTTATGTTAGATATTTATATGGGGGCTCGAGAAGTACTAACCCGATTCAACCAATTTTTAATATAAAGAAATATTATTATAAAGAAAAGATTCTCTCTGAATTTCAATTGTATATGACATACATTGACCTATATTTGGTCGTAAGGTGACATACAATAGTGGCATCATTCATTCAAAGTTTTATCCCGTTATGTTAATTATTTCTTGATTTGTGTAATGGAAAGTGAATGGAAAATAGGCGTGGTTTTACTCCAATTTAGACTATATTTACGCCGTGACATAGACATATAAAAAGAATCCTGTGTACTTAATTTAATATGGGTTCTCACCAAAAGGTGGGCGGCGCCACGCCCGTCATGCACTTTTCACACCGGCTTCCATAAAACTCTCCATCCATTTTTACACCGTTGGTAGGAGTTCTTATAATATTTCACTGGGTGAATTTGATTTTTCTAGCTTTAGTGGTTAAGGAGATATGTCCATTAATCTCATCAGAGGGCAAGGCCTTGCCCGCTTTTTCAAAAGTTTTTGCCCACAAGTCCCCTTTGCTGCTGCGATCCACTGATCCAAATTTTAATTTTATGTCTTAATTTATTTTTCAATAATAGTCGGTTATTATTGCAAGATAATGGTCGCCATTGACGGTTACGTTCTCACCGCCATGATTTTTGAAGAAATATCAACCGAGGATTCCACCGGGTCAAAAGCCACACCAAACCGTTGAGTCTTTTCTGAATGAAATGACAGCTCCTAAATCTTTTCAGATTGCTCTTCGTTCTAAAGCCAGTAGTAGGCGAGCTTGGAACTTTTGGTTCGCGTTCAATTTAAATCTCAGGGTGAAATGCGCAAGATCATTTAATACGTCGGTTCGATTTGTTCCGAACAGCATTTAATCGACTCTCAACGGTCTTCGTGTACACTCTCAGCTACGGCTGCAATATTTTCTTCACGCGGTCTGGACGTGGTATATTCGGTCGAATATTATCTAATAATGAATGTTGGGTCTAAAAATTGGTAATGGTGTTGCGAACAACTCAATAGGCCGATTATGTTGACCATAAGTTAAGCGAAGCGCCCGAAACATATTCCTTACAGAACATGAATTTTCGTTATAAAGTTTAGCTATTTGTAAATGTTGTTCAGTCGTAAGTCTTTCCATAATAAAATGCCAAAAAATACTGAACAAAAAGAAGTACCCCTTGCCGTTCATATATTGCAATTTTCTGCACCCTGCGAGTAGCTGTGTGATATTTTGATTTTTTTTTTTCAATAAAACAATATTGAAATGACTTTTACATGAATATTGAACACGGGCTTATGATTTGAAATATAATTTCCAAAGTTCCAAAGTAAACAGGCCCCCTGGTGGCTCCATCTATATGTCGACTGATGCGTTAGAATGTTCTATGGTCGAAAAAATCCCTGATCACCGAAAATCTAAATCCAGAACATTCCGAGGCATCAGTTTTTGGCATTTTGACTGAACATTGGGTTTACGAAAGGTGTGTGCACGGTTTGTTCTGCACAAATTGACTGACGACCTAAAATTGCTCAGAATCCAAAATTCGATCGACGCTTGTGACTGATAATTTAACCATTAACCACTCCTCCTACTCACCGTGCGACTTCTTCCTTTTCGGTACAATGCATTTGCCTATGAAAAGAAAGGCCATTCAAAAGGCTTGCACTGGCATACTGGAGGCCATATCGGCCAACGAACTAAAACACTCGTTCGACATGCCTTTGCGCCATGCAAAAAGCCTTATAGAAGCATAAGGAGACTACTTTGAATAAAATAAATTAATTTGTCCGAAAAATTTGTTTGTTAAGTCCTGCTTACTTTGGAACGCACCTTGTATATCACTTACACTTAAGCCAGATTGACGTAGGCATGCATATATAAATATATGACGAGAAAAGTTGAAATCCGGGTGGCCGTCTGTATGATAAAATTTGGTACACATACATATATATAAATGAATAAATTCTCACAAAAGATAGTAGATCTCTTTGGAAAAGTGAGTGCGTACATGTTTATATCTTCTTTTCTTTTCATAAAAAACAACTTGTATATATTGTATTTGACACGTTAAATGCGTTATTGCTAGTCTATTGCATAAKCTCATATCGTTTAATGCAATAAAATACATTTGGCAGTACAAAAAAGTTTGCGTGCAATTAGTAAAACGGGAATTACCCGCGTAATAACCAAATGTAAAAGAATCGGAAAGTTATAGTTTTGTATTTTTTTTTATAAGAGAAACAATTTTAAAAGGTTTTTTCTTTATTCAGTTCGAAATTAATTTCAAAATATACAATGTCTCCTAAAGTCAAAGAATAAAGCTCCTCTCGAAGAAAAATAATTACTAAACTCCATGAAGAAGGTAATCCCCATTCCGGGCGGCCAAAAATACTAATCGGACGTGAAGCACGATTTACAGAGTGTGAAATAAAACTACATACTTAGTACTGCATCGACAATTGTTGAAAACGTTAACAAAATTTATAAAGTCCTCCGAACTGACACAATTCGAAAAATTTTAAAAAGAGCAGGATATCATGGTCAAGTAGCACGCAAGAAGACGTGCAATCGCAAGTGAATCGGTAAAGGCGTATTGTTTCCGCGAAAGATCCCCTTAGCAAGACCAGGGAGTTATTGCAGAGTGTTGTTTCTTTCGTTGAAATCAAGTTTTGCGTCTTTCGAATCAAGGGGCGAAAGATTGTAGAGCGAAAAACGGGCGCAGCACTTGACAAGGAAAACTTGATGCCTACTGTGAAGCATGGTGGTGGTGGAGCAGTGATATGGGGTCCACTATGAAGTGCTTACCTCACTATTAAAAAACAAATTTGAAGCAAAGCGCGGAAGAATTGGGTCTAGGAAGTGACTACTATTTCCAACAAGATAACGACCCGATTTGGTTACTCTACAACGTTCCCAAGCAGCTTCGAATCCAGCACCTGAAGGATTGACTGGAACGAAAAACCCGCCAACGCCCAATTACCTCAAATCCTCAAARTTTGTTGATTGAATGCCAAAACGCCTATCAGAAGATCTAAAACGTAGGGGATATCCAACTTCCTATTAAATTTTAAGAGCAACTCTGGAGCAGAATATCCTTAGTCAACTTATGTATCTTGTACGTAGATTTCTTCTAATGAATTTTCTAGTCGTCTGTATATTTTTGTTTAAATGTTATTGTTAGGAACTTATTCACTTTTACTTTCACAATTGTAATATTCTCTATTGAATATACTGAATTTTATAAAAAAGTAATTAAAAGCGATTTTTTAATAAGCTACTTGGTTTAAGCACCCCTCCGACAATATAAAAATAGTTGAAATCGGAAGATAATCCCATTCACTCCGCATAAAACAATTTCGATAAAAACTACTAAAAGCGCGATAAAGCATTAACTAAATAAAACAGAGACATACAATTTTATACCCGAGATGGTGTGGGATGGCTTTATGGAAGCTGGTGAAAAAATTGGACTATGGTGCCAACTTTTAGGTGAAATTATACATCTCGGAGCCCGACCAACCGATTTCGACCAAGCTTGGTAAACGACATTCTTCTCAGATTACTACATTATAGTGCGAAAAATACTGCAACCACGCCTTCTCATCAGTATTTTATTCTTATATTTTTATTTATTTACAGGAGAGTTAATTACAAATAATTAATTCACTAAGTTAAAGCGCTGGCTACTGAGGCCTTCGGCTCTTATATTACGATATTATAAGTGTCTATAAGTATGTAACATTGGTTTAATTATAATTATATTAAGTTTGATATCTTACATATTTTTAGGAAATGTTGATTGCCCTGATGTTGTCAGTATTTGCTGGCTTTAAAAAGTTTCGTTTTATCTAAAATAGTTGTCCTAGGTATATTTATGTGTTTGGCTGATTACAGTATGAACAGCTTGGTTTAGCCGTTTTGTTTAARAGATGATTGTGAGTTTTGAATGTTTGCCGGAGTTTAAAATTGTTAGGCAAACAAACGTTTTTATATTTTCGCAAGAGAAATCAGTTGGTTAGTTTGGCTTGTTACCAGAGAGATTATGTTCCTTGTAATGGTATTGGAAATTTAACCAATCTCTCGATGCTGACTCTTGGACAACTTTTTTTACCATGTTGCGAATGTCTTTTAGCGTACAGTGATCGAATGAAAGTAGTGGTTCTTTTTTGCACGGTCATCTGCAAGTTGGTTTCCTCTAATACCAGTATGCCCAGGGGTCCACATGATCTTAATTCTGTTTTTATGTTGATACAAAATTTCTTTTATATTGTTGATTAGCACTGAGTTTGTCTCATTCAAAATAGCGTTAATTCTGGATTTGCTATCTGTACATATGATATATTTTTTCCTGTTTGTGCGACAAATAGAACCGCTTCATATATCGCATCCGCTTGAAAACTGAAACTGCAAGAGCGTGTTGTACTCATAACAGTGCATCTTTGTACTTAAAATAGATGCAGTTGGGCGAAAACTTGACCTAGCTTTAATATAGCTAATATCAGACTGTTGATTCTATGTGGCTTACCTCCATGAAATGCAGAAAACATTTTTTAATAGGTGGCACGTATGTACGCGTTACTAACAAAAATACCCGAACTTAGCCTTTCATAATCTATACCAAATTTCCTGAATATATCTTATCAAATGTGAAAGTTTTCCATACAAGAACTTGTTCCGATCGTTCAGTTTGTATGGCAACTATATGTTATTGTGGTCCGATATCGGCAGTTCTGGGGAGAAAATGACGTTTGCAAAATTTCAAAACGATATCTTAAAAAGTTGTAGTACAATATCCAATAAATACGTTTAGTTAATTTTACATGATATATACTAATGATATACAGTATGTGGTATAAACTTTGCCGGAGTTTGAAATTCGTATATGAGATACTAAGGGCTATATGTAATTTTGGCCCGAAATTTTACATTTTTGAGATAAGAGCACACTGTTATGAACATTTGTTTCCAAAAACTGAAGGCTTGAAAATTCTCGGTCCAAATCCGAGTACGCAACATGTTTTGTACGCAAAATGGCATAACTTAGTGACACTATTTTTAATTCCACCAATATCATAGGTGCTCAATTTACATTCTAGAAAATGCAAGAATCATATGAAATTAATAACTGTGATACTTGGCAGTGCTAAATGCAACTAAAAACGTCGTCATAGTTTAACGGAGTGCGTTTGATTGAACTTGGTCGATTATTTCCTGAGATATAGAATTTCATAAAGAATTAGGTTTTCATTAGAAACTATGCGTGCTGCTATTGATCAATGATCATGTGTAAGAGCAAAATGTGACCATTTCGAATAAAAATTGTACACCGTCCTTTAATAATGTTAACTACCTGAACTTGTAATAGAAATTTTGGGATGACTAATATTGCGTGTCTCTCAAAAATAGAGATAGTGATATCTTATACTTGCTAATATCCATTACCAATAGTTAAGCATATATAAAAACTCAATAAAAGTGATTAAATATTTATCGGATCATTTACCTAAGCTTTCATTTAACACCAGCATAGAGGATGAGATTTATATTTAACTAAAGGACTCGTCCATGCTTTACTCTAGCTGACCCTTACATAATACTTCTACTACCATCTACATGATTTATATTATATTAGTTATTTTATAACTATTAGTTAATATGATATAGCATTTTGTGAAGCAACTTGTGTTAATTTACAAAAACATGGATCATACAAGCATTTCGTGGGTTAATAAAGTATTGCTTTTTGGGGAAAATGCTGTTTAATTTGAGCTTTGCATTAGTAAAATCAACCTTGGAAAAGAGATTTGCTAAGTTGGAAAGAGGCGATATGAGCACCGAGGACAATGAAGGCAGTGGACGCCCTAAAGAGGCGAAAGCTCTGTGCAAAGTGAGTGCCTCGCAAGTTCATAATRAAACCGAATTTTTGCGTCGGTGTGTAACAATAGAAACACGGCTTCATCATTTCACACTGCAGTCCAATCCGGTCTTTAAGCGTGAAAAGACGAAAAAGTAGGCTGGGAAGATTATGACAACAGTCTTTTGGGATGCACGTGGTAAATTATTCATCGCCTGATTACTGAGTCAGTTATAATCCATTGCACTGTATAATTAATTGCAATTCTATTCTACAATTCCAAATATTTAGCAATGGTATAATATTATTTTTGAGGAAGGATAAGTTTGAAATTATGCGCATGTACTTCATCGTTTCCGTTTAAATATTTCTGGCTAGACAGTTGGGATAATAGACGGGTTCGATCGCTGCTAAATTCAATGTGTTATAAACGCACTGTTTATAGGTACGCTTCCGCCGCCACGGCCGACCGGTATCTTCGAACATATTTATTGAAATCAGATGGTGTAAAAGACCATATAGATCTATATTTAAGATATGTAATTGGATAAGGATTAATACAGTGTTGTTTAAAAGCGCTTTGAAAGTTACCCATTATTTGTCGTAAGAAGTAAATGACAAAAAAATTTTATTGTGGGATATCCCTAAAATATAGACATATACCATTGGGGAGTTTTCTGTAGACCTTTTCAACGTGTACAATATTTAGTACATTATTTGGCAAATATCGCAGACTGAACCTGCGTTTGTTACGTAAGCGGAAAACATTTAATTATTTACGACATCACATTAGAAAATTCAAAAATAACAGTATTTCATCACTATTTAATGTTATTATACATATAAACATTCCTCTTCAATCACTCTATCTATTAAAGAACTGCGTCAAAATTCATTGCGTAGTTTTAAAGATTTAACTAAGCAAAAAGATATTGGGACAGATTCCTCAATGGATGCCATCGCTCGTAGGAAGCCAATTGGGCGAGTATGTCACGCTATACGGCCCAATGACGCCTGTATCGCTAATTATGTTGCAACTTAGCCGAGTGGGTCATCGCTCACAAGTGACTTGTTTCTTATATTTACATTTTTACATTCGTGATATCTTTCGAATGGAATCTCCGTCCAACTGCCAATCCTAAAAGCACCACCATCAGATCTGGGTAGATAATCATAGTACGATGAAATCTATCGGAAATGAAAGATAAAATAACGAACATTAAGGGTAAATAATTTATAAGAGGTCGAGAAAAGAAAGGGTGTGATTAAGTTTGTAAGGTTYAAAACGGTTTATCTCGATTTCCACAATTTACATTCTTACATTTTCATTTTCAAAAGGGCTTTTGTACTAGGCTTTAGAGATTGGTACAGAGAGAATGTAATGGGGAWTTTAATTAGACTCAAGATATGCGACTGAACCTCTGAACTCTAAGAAGAGTCACATTTAAGAATATTCTCAAAAAAATTTATTGCATCACATGCCATCCAAGAGAGACAAAGGAAAGCCGTCGCTATAGAACAGAGATGCCGGATCAGGTAGGCATAGTGTTCAGTAACTCTTCAAACTACCCAAGATAGCCGATGAGACGTTTTGCTTGAGGGAATATAAGAAATAAAATCACAAAGCAAAACAAGTGAGTAAGGGCAAAGTTCGGGTGTCACCGAACATTTTATACTTTCGCATGATAAAGTGATAATCGAGATTTCAGGCGTGGTTGTGAACCGATTTCACCCATATTTAATACATGTCATCAAGGTGTTTAGAAAATATTATGTACTGAATTTCATTGAAATCGGTGGAGTACTTCCTGAGATATGGTTTTTGGTCCATAAGTGGGCGACGCCACGCCCATTTTCAAGTTTTAAAAAATGCCTGGATGCAGCTTCCCTCTGACATTTCTTCCGTAAAATTTAGTGTTTCTGACGTTTTTTGTTAGTCGGTTAACGCACTTTTAGTGATTTTCAACATAMYCTTTGTATGGGAGGTGGGGGTGGTTATTATCCGATTTCTTCCATTTTTGAACTCTATATGGAAATGGCTAAAGGAAACGACTCTATATAGTTTGGTTGACATAGCTATAGTAGTTTTCGAGATATGTACATGAAAGTTAGTAGGGAGCGGGACCACGCCCACTTTTCCAAAAAAAATACGTCCAAATATGCCCCTCCCTAATGCGATCCTTTGTGCCAAATTTCATTTTAATATCTTTATTTATGGCTTAGTTATGACACTTTATAGGTTTTCGGTTTCCGCCATTTTGTGGCCGTGGCAGTGGGCCGATTTTGCCCATCTTCGAACTTAACCTTCTTATGGAGCCAGGAAATACGTGTACCAAGTTTCCTCATGATATCTCAATTTTTACTTGCACGGACAGACGGACAGACAGACTTCCGGGTTTCAACTCTACTCGTCACCCTGATCACTTTGGTATATATAACCCTATATCTGACTCTTTTAGTTTTAGGACTTACAAACAACCGGTATGTGAACAAAAGTATAATACTCTCTTTAGCAACTTTGTTGCGAGAGTATAAAAATTTCTGGGACAAGTTAGGAAAGACAACAACTGGCTATGCTTAAGAAACTAGTATCCGTGCACCCGACTACTCCTAGGCTAATATGCAAAAAATATCAGGAGTGGACTGCGCGCTGTAATTAATCACCAGAAGATCTTTACAGGCTTGTTGGAGATATCATAAAAGTTTTTAACCATTTAAATTTTCTTCTRTGGACAGTCATGATGTAGTGCTGTTACCATACATGATGTTTAAGGCTTAATACTATAATGTGCATATCCAGTAGAGAGAGGCGAGAGTCATATACCCTGGGAGTATTTTTCAATTGGTAATATCGACTAACCTAGAAATAAATGCGGATAAAACAGATATGGTAAACTTTACAAAGAAGTACAAAAGCCCGTCAAGGAAATTCTAAAAGCTTAACTGGGAAGAGTTAACTACTAAGCATCATACCAAGTACCGGGGGTCAATTTTCGAGAGCAAACTGATGTAGAATCTGATCKATTAGCTGCAAACATAGCTAATAACGCAGGAAATGGCTTAAATAATATCAATATATATATTATATATGTATAGTATAGTACTCCGATAACCAAAAAATTAAAGCAATAATATCATATCGCATTGCATCCGAAATGTCCTTCGAAACAAATATATTCCACGACATTAGGGCGTTTCGGAAAACGAATTAGCTGATGATACTATCAAAAGTGCCATTCGCTTGACTACCGAACCATTTCCGGATGTACGCAAGTCGTTAAAAATGAACCTAACAAAATATCTGAAATCCTTCCTCTGTAATTACAAAGGATCTGCCGGTCTCTATATGGTATTACAGCTAGTCAGTATAACTTACCCTAACATTTATGTCTAACTATAATTATTTTTACAGCTGAGACGAAAAAGGCTTAGAACGTTAGTGTTCGCTGTTCGTAAACAATAATATGCCATAGTAATAGTTAAATTATAATTATTTTTTAACGATTTATTTATACAGAATGTTTATATCTAAATATTAATATTCGTGCATCCTCAGTAATAAAAACTCTACAGTTTTATTAATCTTTGGAAGAAAGTTAAGGTGGTTCTAATTCTATGTTACCATCGCCATTCTTAGAAACCACTGTGACGAAACGAGTTTTGTTATTGTAAATTACATGGAAAGTAGTATTTATGTGCAACGACTCGAACTTTCGTACAGGGAAAAGTAGACCTGGTTGCGTGCATCCCCACCAGCAGTTTATTTAACTTTTTATTTGCATGCATGGTTTTTCCTCTGAGAAAGGATATATAAAAGGATTGGGAATAAAGGGTTTTAGTATAGGATGTAGCCAAGGGAAACGATTCTTTTCAAAAGTTTGTATGCTGTTCTAACTCAATAACATCACGCCCAATCTCAAACCATTTTGCCTTTCTACAAACCACTGACCAACAGTCGACAGAACACAATCAGCGAAATTCCAAAGTTTCGTGCAATTCGCTCTAACGCTATGTGAGAGACTTGTGCTGCGCCTTTTACTTTACCTAAGCCTCCCGCACAACCATTCACCTAGTCAACATCAAACCGTTTCGATAATAACATCTGACGGTAAAATGAATACTCATATACGTTCTTATTGCGCCTGTACTTTTACCAATGCCCCGTATATGTGTGTAGAAGAAGAAAAGGATGGGCTATGCATCAACGTGCTACAGACTTTAGCTTTATACTTGAGAACATGTTCAAACCAAGCTGTCGGACACAGAGAACCTCAACTTAACGGCATCGTCGTGCCCACCACGATGCTATCCATATTTAAAACTACTTACATGTTCCTCATGCTACCATTACCCCTACCACGTGCAACAATAAACTAAAGGAAAGGCAAAAGCAGTTGACGTCGAATCAGCGCTCTCAACCCAAACGACCACGCGTACCCAAACACCCTATGCAACACAAATATGTACGTATTTACATACATTTATATTTGGCTTCTAACTCATCCGCTATTGTTATGAACGTATCCTTGCGCGGGCATGAATTGGCCTACCCATCTCATAATCAATGGACACAGATTGTGGCAAGGAGACTGRCATGACGATTTCCGCTCTACGCTAAGCACAAAAATAGAAACAGCAACAAACATAAAGAAAAACCCGCAATTCCTTTTGGTCAGCTAGACGTTGTCGTGTACGTACTTGTCGTCTAGCTAACATGGAACTCCCTATGCGAGCGCAGCAATGAGGTACTGTGTACCATCGCCGTTAACGCAATCCCTTTTGCTTACGTTCTTACAAACAATACTACATCCCCAGTTATCCCTACACCTTCTCCGATACATTTAGCTACGACTTCTATCCACATCACCTTCAGCGTTACCGTCTTTTACTTCTGCTATCGCAATTCCCGTCGTCAAGCTAAAATTACTAAAGTCCTTCATTTTGCTTTTAGTTTGTCCGTCCGTTATATGTTCATCTATTTTCACCATTTATATACAAACTTTGCCTCCTAGCACCACTATTCAGCTCTCTTATCCACTTGCACGCTGATTCCATGTCCTATCCATACCACCACTCGTCCACCTGACCCCAAAGCCATTTCGATCGATAATTTCCATTGCTGACCATTGCTGCTGTGTCTGTGAGTTTTGAAATGGACATTTGCTCATACACTTTTACCGTTGGTCCATAGGAAGTTACTTACACACGTCTATGTGTGCACATATAATTGAACTTGTATTCGTCGCTGTAACAAACTTCCCCATCTCCACGAAGCAGTGCCATAAAGACTTGCATGAAGATGAAACGAAGGCCAAGAAAAGCAACTCTAGACCATCATTGGGAAACGTTGTTTGCATACGACTTGCGATATATGAAGAAGGATAACATGTGGTTCTAACGTCGGCTGTGAATTCGGTAGCTGCTATCGTTGTCATAGCGTAAGTTTAGAGCAGAAATGAAACGATAGCAACGGCGACATAGGCTGCAGCTACAGCTTTGATACAGTCTCAGTATACGACATTCACATTGACGTTAGCAATAATGATAAACACATACATTCTAATTCACATATTTATGTATATAGACACATCAATGAATACACATATATGCTAGTAAGTGGTGTGTGATGCATATGGGTTGATGGTCGGTTTTGGGTCGAATGCTCGGGGTGGTGGAATAGAAAGTCCGTTGAGGGAAAGTAATAGTAAAGTTTTAGAACACATATATATGAGCAATCTCTGGACCATACTAAAATTAATACCATTACAATATCTTATATCTATGTATTTTGGCGAAAATATTTGTAAAAGAAGTAAGRAGTTGTCTATTTTGATTTTAATTGTTTAGACACCATGTTTGTCCGAGTAGATGTCTTTAAGCAAAAATATTTTATGTAAATATAAAATCTTTTATAATTTATGCCCTCACATTAAGACTTGCAAATACAGTTTAACTACATACTGAATACATAAGCATAAAAGTGAAGAAAATGGACATATTTAAAATTAGTTCTAGTCCAAGATCTACCGTTCAGGAAAGTATGTTCTAACTAGTAAAAATGAAAAGCAGAAGCAGGACTAAGACTGCTTTTATCTGATATCATGGTTCAAATACCTGAAAATATAACAAAACAAAAAAAAAACGAATTTATTTTTTCATCAAATTTCAAAATTCTATTAAATTGTTTAGTGGTTTTTAAATTACTTCGTGCGGTTATTCGTTAAAAGGAAAATGTAAATTKTTGCAAAAAAGCACACGTACATTGTAATTAAATTCCCCGGGTAAATGATATTTCAAAAAAATGTATTTCGCTTAGTTGGTAGGAGTGTCCTTAATTACTATGCCAAATACGAAAGCGATTTGTCAACGAGGTTGTTTAAAACAACTGCTTATGTCAGTAGTGCGTTGCGAAATTTACGAAGTCTTTCTACCAGAAAAATGTGTGTGTGTGAAATGGTTGCGAATTTTGGAAAAGGTTTACGGTTATTCAAAAAGACAAGACTACGAGCGGTGGAACGCCTTCAAAGGCAGAATTCGTTGAAGACATGCCCCGTTCTGGACGACCTTCGACCTCTTCAACTGTTTAAAAATATTAATAAAGTGAAGGTTTTTGTGATAGAAAATCGTCAGTAAGGTGTTAAAGAAAGCACGACATCTTCCGCGATTCCACTCTTTCTCGATTCTTGAGGCCATCCCAAAAAGTGCTTATCAAAAGTTTTTCGAGCACTGGAAAAATCGTTGGCATAAGTGTATTACATCTGGTGGGCATTACTGTGAAGGCGACAAAAATATTATTGATGAATAATTCAATATCCTGCGGTTTATTTACAACTTTCGAGTACTTTTTTTTCACAATATATTACCTTTTTATACATACACAATATAGCGAGTTTATTTCTTTCTACAAAATATCCTATACGAGAAACGTCCTACCGATTATTCTGAACAACTAATAGAATATGGGTCTAAAACCGATTTTGCGATAGCAATTTTTAAGCTGAAGGCCGAATTTGCGTGTCTACAAAAGCTTTTATTATTATTCAGAAAGAGAATTGAAAGAAATTTAATACGTATATGCATTTTGCCATTCTACTGATTATTTGTCGAGATTGGTCAGAACGAACGCACATACATATATGTTCTCATATTTTCAAAAGGTCGAGTCGCAATCAACGTTAGTTCATCTTAAGAAATATTGAAGTTACCCAATCTAAAACAGCTAAAAGGATTTCATAACATTAGGTAAATCGTAACCGAAACTAATATACCTTTCACAGGTGCATTTCTTTTAGTAACTATGTGTTCATTTTATATGAAAGCTATATGCTATAGCGATCCGATCTGAACAATTTTTTCGACGATTATATTATTACCTTAAGCAGTAATTCATGCAAAATTTCATGAAGATACCACGTTAAATGCGAAAGTTTTCCATACAAGCCCTTGATTCCGATCGTTCGGTTTGTGTGGCAGCTATTTACTATAGTAAGCCGATCTAAACAATTTCTTTGTATATTACATTGTTATCGTACAAAATAAACTGTGTCAACTTTTGTGAAAGTTTTTCTTGAAGAAAAAATGATATATATGATTATATATATATACTTTACAGGGTCTACGACGCTTCCTTTTGGGTGTTACAAACTTCGTGACAAACTTAGTATACACTGTTCAGGGTATAAATACATCTTTGTTCCGAATTTGTAACAGAATAACATTAAAATCYTCATTAAAGAATTACTTTATTCCTTCTTGGTGAGAGACTTTAAAAGTTTAGTGCCCAGCTTTCTTACACTATTGCAGTAATTTGCAACAGGATATAAAAGTTTTGTTTATCTAACGGTTGCTATTACATCTATTGTATATTAGTGAGCAAAAAATATGATATATTTACAAAACTTGATACATATGTTTCTTGAAACTTTGCGGATCTTGGTCTTTTATATAAGAGGAAGATTGTCGTGCCCACAATATATCGTTTTGAACAAACTTATAAAGTACCCTAAAGAAAATCCAAAAGAAGAAAAAAGCTGTAACTTACTTAGTAAATCTCCAGGTACTGAATATGCGGACCACTATGCCACCAGTTGACATTTTTCCGATAATACTAGTAAATGTCTTGATAACAAAATTAGATGAAATCGGTTTAATTTTACTTTTAGTACCTCATATACGAATTTTCAACGACCGGTATTTTTTGTTAAACTCATCCAAAACGATTGGACCGCTTTTGATGAAATTTTGCTCGGCCAAGAACTATTTTTCATGCCCTAAATGTTAAGGGTGGTCATTCAAACTTTTATACTCTTGCAACATTCCAAGATTGGCGTTATCGAACTTCTGCTACGCCCATAAAACGACATTAAGAGAAAACCTAAAATTTTCCATAACTTAGCACTAAATTAAAATGAAGGGCTAATATGTGGCATAGGTAGCATTGCGTTAACGCAATAACATAATACATCAGAGGGATTAAGTTGAGAGTTGATAGAGTGTTGTATTGGCAAAAGTAGAAAAAGTCGAGTCGATACTACTCCAACTCCCATAATGATTTTCGTTTTCTAACAAACCTTATGCCGAATATGTCGGTCAGTGTGTATAATTTATATATATATAATTTTTTGAAAAAAAAAACAGAAACATACAAAAGTATATAAACACTTACTTCTATATTAATATACATATATCTATATTAATTGTAATATATATATATATATATACATAGATATTTATATATCCCTATTTCTTTCTCGATTAGTTTTAGGCGATATGTACAACCGTTAGGTTTTAATTTTAAATTTTCAAACTTTTAGGATCAACCTTTGATTTTTAATCACGATTTTTATACTTTTGCAACTAGTTGCTACAGATTATTATAATTATAATTTTGTTCGCCTAGCGGTTGTACGCATCGCCTAAAACTAATCGAGAAAGATATAGGGTTATATATAATATATACAAATGATCAGGATGAAAAGTTAAGTTGAAACCCGGTTGACTGTCTGCCCGTCCGTCCGTCCATTTAAGCCGTAACTTGAGTAAAAATTGAGATATCTTGATGAAAATTTGTACAAATAAATCTTAGTACAAAAACAATTTGCCTTCTTAAGTGGGCGTAATCGGATCACTGCCTATATGTAATAAACATTGGAGGACAAGGAATCGCTGGATTAATGTTTAACACACGTTGAAACAGGTGATATCGATATACAAGGTGCGTTCCAAAGTAAACAGGATTTTAAGAAATAATTTTTCATCAAAATCAATATATTGTATTTAAAATAGTCTTCTTCTGCTTCAATACAGCTTTTTGCACGGTCCAAAAGCATGTCGAACGAGTGTTTTAGCTCGTTGGCCGGTATGGCCGCCAGTATGACGGTGCAAGCCTTTCGAATGGCCTTCACGTTTGCATAACGCTTTCCTTTCATGGGTAAATGCATTGAAATTGAAGAAGTCGCACGGTGCTATATCAGGTGAATACGGGGAGTGGTTTATGGTTAAAATGTGGTTTTTGGTAAAATAATCGGTCACAATCGGTCCTTCGAATGTTGGATTCTGAGCAGTTGATCGTCATTTATGTCCTCACGACCACTTTGAGAACGTTGAAACCACTCGTGCAATCTGGTATGGGATAGGCAATCATCGACATAAACTTGTTTCATCAATTGAAATGTTTCGGTAAACGTTTTACCAATGTTAAAACAAAATTTAATGTTGGCTCTTTGTTCTAAGCTCATTTTCGCACTGATAACACAAACATACTGACACTTAAAATGCAATAACTTCACTTCCAATCAATGAAATATCATAAAACTCTCACTGGACAATCGATAAAGATAGCAGATTCTAACCACCAGAAATTTCAAATTCATCTTGTAGATCCGCTACAACGAAGAGATGTGATCTTTATCGGTGGAGTTATTTTGGCTGAGATGGCAAAGGGTCGCGATGGTTTTTGGATGTGTGTAGGAAGGAAGAAAATTAATTATTTCAAAACTTACAAAGAGCTCGCAGTAGTAGTAATGGCCAAAAGTTATAGAAAGAAATTTAATATTGTTATTATTTTAAAATTATACCTATACCTGCCTTTTGTTACTTGTTTATATAACTTGCTATACATATTATTGCGTAAAAGAGACAAGACAGTTATATATGTATTAATAACTTTGAAAGTTTATATTAACAACCCGAATTTATAGAATTGTTTCTTCCTCACACGCTATGTATACGTATATGGTACTTATTAATTTGAACAATTAGTTTAAGTACATATGATTTTACAATGGAATATAGCAAAGTAATATGAAAATACTGTATTTTATTTGAAAAAAAAAATAATTGAATTTATTAGAGGTAACAAATAATAATATAGAAGATAATAGATATTCTTGTTACTGCTAGCATGTTTACATGTTAAAGGTAACAAATTGCTGACCCAAATAACAACACTAACAGAAATTTGGGTAACAAATACTTTTTGTTATGCAAAAGATTTGTTACCCTTAACAGAATGTAAAGAGGTATGATAACAAATGTATGTCATCCTGTTAGAACAAGACAGCATGCCATATTTACCATTGGTTGGAGCGAGAAAATCAACCACTCTCTGAACCAAAGTAACAAATAGTTTAACGTTTGCAAAAGTGAACAATAATAAGTTGCTTACACGTTTGCCAGCAGATACCTGGCATTTCAAAACATTAAAAAGTCTTACCTAATTGTACATTAGTATTTCCGCAACATTCCTTTTAACGCTTCGAACACAAATTTAAAGTGTAAACAATGGTTAAATTTGATACATTTTTTAACGAAAAGATGCTTTTTAGGCAACCATCCCTGCAAGTCACCTATCTGCAAAATCACCGTTTTATACCCAACAGCGCTCTCAGAGATTTCTTTTAAATATTCTGCTTTATGAACCCTTCCAATTGGCAATTCTAACGGAAACCTTTATAAACGTGGGATTGCATATCCCTTTCTTTCACGTTGGGTTTATGAGTTGCATGGTGAACAAGAATGAAATTTTGGAATTTAACGAACACTTCTAAAATCTCGACTTAAGCTTAAAACATGACTTTTGTGCCTTTGCCAAATATTAAATATTTATCATCCGATCTTTAATTTAAGAATAGTTAAAGAAAGAATACTGTAACTTTTCAAATAATATATAGACGTCTTATAAAGTTTAAGAGATTTATTTGATTTAGCATAATAAACTTGTATTATGTTACTCTTTTCTTAATTTGGTGACACACAATATTTTATGAGATAACTATTTCAGTTCTAATTTGGCTCCAATAGGATACTTAATACCAATTTTAACGAATGTTTCTTTTTAATAATCGGCAAAGATTTTCTACGTTTATATAAAAACGAAATTTTTGTAAAAATTTGCAACGAACCTAATTTGAGATATCTTGTTGAAACTTGATATGTGCATTCCTTGGCAGAAAAATTATGAGTTCGTAGATGGGCGCAACCGGACCACAGTCATGCCCACAAAACGCTATTAACCGAAACTTCTTAAGTGCCATTATTAAGCACTAAATTAAGATATAGAACTGTAATGATACAGGGGATCGCTGTAGCCAGGGCCATCTGTGGGCGAAAAATTTTGAAAAAGTTCACATGGCTCCACCCTCTTGTAAGTTTGGTCTATATATCTGCTAAGCCGCTAAAGCTACAACCAAAAAATTCCAACACAATTATTACCAAATTTCCTACCGATAGTGTGAAAATGGATGAAATCGGAGGAAACCCCGTCTTACTCCCCAGTGATAAATCAATTACTAAACCAGAGACTAAAAAATTTGCCGCCGTAATGGTAGCAGAGAGTTTTGTGGGAGCCAGTGTAAAAATTGGAGAGTGGGCACGGCACGGATTTTAGTAAAATCCCATATCTCTGGACGCGACTGAGCTATTTCGACAAAATTTGGTACGTGGCATTTTTTCATATTCCTAATCGAAAAGCTATAAAAAGGTGCCATAATTACGAACTAAATTAAGATATATAGTAGAACTGCAATTTGGTCGGCAGTAATACCTAAGGGCACCTGTACGTAAAAAATTTTGAAAAGGTAGGTGTTACCCCGCCCTCTAATTAGTTTAATCTATGTATATATCTCCTAAGTTATTAAAACTATAATAAGCAAATTTATTAATCACAAATATTATAATAACTGTTACCGACACTGTATTTAAGTTATCTCAATGGAAATTACAGAACATGCTTTACTCATGCAGTATCTATCTCTATGCCTAAAATAGTTAAAATTGTGCGAAAACTTGATCTAACCCGCAAATAACTAAATCAGGATTTTCGAATCCGGTTTACGTAATTTTATATGATTGGTGATTGTATATGAGATACGTGGCGTGATAATAGTTAACAGATAAAAGCGGTTCAATACTACCCCAACTCCAATAAACAACATGTAATGAATTTCGTTTTTCTAGCAAACCTTATACCGAATGTTCCGGTCAGTGTATGCATTATGTATATTAGGTTGTCAAAAAAGTCTTGCGTATTTTCGCGGTATTTTTATTATTGAATTTTAAATTGTTCATACCAATTTTTTTGATGACTCATGCCCAGTTCTTGACCGATGCTATGGCTGCTACTATGCCGGTCTCTTTCGACCAATTCAGCGATTTTATCGCAATTTTCGACGACAGGCCTTCCGGAGCGTGGCGCCTCTTCGACCACCTCTACACCAGAACGAAAACGTTGAAACCATCGTTGTGCGGTGGAAATGAAAACTATATCGGGTTCATAAACTGCACAAATTTTATTGCCGGCTTGAGATACATTTTTGCCTTTATCGTAGTAGTACTGTAAAATATTCCGTATTTTCTCTTTATTTTGCTCCATGTTCGCGACGCTATAACTAACGAACGACTTAAAAGAAACMACAACCAATTAAACACGTGTAAGCACGTGAAATGAGCTTTCCAAAAAGGTATAGCATGACCCGATGCGACGAATAAAACTAGAACTACCCGCTCTCAGCGCTAACTAGCGAAAATACCGTAAGACTATTTGGAAAATCAATAGAGTACATATGTATAATTGAAGTCCCATCTTCTGGTCGACATTTTAATCCTTAATGTTTTTCCTTGGCTTTGATTGCTGCAAGTTGCACATATATATATGTATATATATCATGGTTGTAAACGAGTTTTTAACAGCGTATGGTGAAATGGGTTCCAACATCTACAGTGGCTAACTAACTAAAAATATAGCAAAAAAATAAAAACGGAGGTTGTTTAGTGAATATTAAAGGAATAACAATGTGTCAACACAAGTTTTCATAATTATTGAACTTGAAAGAAAAATAATCATATTTTCAAAGCCACAGCTTATTTGACCTTCTGCATTTAAAGCACAGCTTCTCCTTCAAGAAGCTAAGCCTAACGGCCATTATATTCGAAGATATAATTTTTACTTTCGATTGGATTTTGTCACGAAGCACGAGTTACTACCGTGAGAAATTGCACAACGAACGAACAACGGGAATTGGTTCTCCATAGAAACGAACTTTTTCGGCGAGAAATTGCAAAAATTGTGCATAAGCCAGATAGTACTAAAGCCATCATCCACAGATTCCATTTCGAAAACTGCATAGAAAACAAGGAAAGAAAAGCGCCAAATAAAGTTTTTAGTGTACTGATAAATATAGCGTTCATTGATTCATTGTGCAATTAACAAAGATCGAAGGACTTCGGCTCCATATATCGCCGTGATATGCAGGACATAAGCGGTAAAACTTTTGTACGGACACCGTCAGTTTATAGAGTCAACAATGGACAAAATACTTTATCTATCCCATGCATATTTCGGGGATCGTTCAAATTTTGCTAATTTACAATTACCCCCATGTGATGAAACCACCGGCCCCTAAGCGTCATAGAAAATCTCTCATCCATTTCGAATAGCAATATCCGCAAACAACAGATCTCCAATATAAGCGATCTAAAAGCTGCATTTATGGAGGAGTGTTTTAAAATATCTCCAGAAACCAAAAAAGAATTGGTGGAATGTATGCCTTAGCGCCTAAAATCGGCCAAAGACTAAAGTTCAATATTTTGTTATTTTTTATTTTAAATTAATTTAAGAAATGGTGATATAAGCTCGGAGGCCGGAGTCATGTGTAGAAGTTCACGCAAGTGAGGAAATTTCTCTGATCGAATGGGAGTGGCCAGAAATAATCCCCTTATATCTGACTCAAGCAACTCACGACTTAGGTATCTTCTGGGTAGCCTAAGGATATCCGTTTGAAGGCGAGCTAAAGTGAGAAGGTGTAATACCCCCTACATAGGGTTGGCGCAGGGTTTGGGACGCGCCACGAAAAAAATCACCCCCAATGAAAAGGAACAACCACGAATTGAGGGCATGCACCTGGAATGTCCGGTCCCTTAATTGGGAAGGTCCAGCTGGTTGATGTCCTCGTGAAAATAAAGGCTGACATCACCGTCGTCCAAGAAATGCGATGGACGGTACAAGGACTATAGCGGCCATAGAAAGGAAGCCATTGGTTTTCGGAAAATGCAAAAGAACAGCTGGTACGACGAGGAGTGTGATGTCGCAGCAAAGAGAAAACAGACTATTTACCTCCCAGCATTACGAGCAACAACAACATGTGCCGAATGGGATAGATACCGACAGTTGAAGAGGGCAGCGAGACGTATTTGCAGACAGAAAAAGAAAGAGGCCGAAATGCGTGAGTACGAAGCGCTTGRTAAGCTGGCCGACAGGGGTAATGCTCGAAAGTTCTACGAAAAAGTGCGGCGGAGCATACTCTTGTAGACCTCAAAGGTGATCTAATCACCGATGCCCAGAGCATACTTAAATTATGGAGGGAACACTCCAGTGCACTAAGGAATATGTATCAGCTTCTTTGTAAAATATGGTCCGATGAAAGCATACCCAACGATTGGAATTAAATTGTGCTATACCCAATCCTCAAAAATGGAGACTCCACAATCTGCGCCAACTACCGTGGGATTAACCTCCTCAATATCGCATATAAGGTTATATCGAGCGTATTGTGTGAAAAGTTAAAGCCCAACGTCAACAAACTGATGGGCCTTATCGATGTGGCAAATCCACAACCGATCAGATATTCACCATGCCGAAAAGGCCCGTGAAAGGAGAATCGACACTCACCACCTCTTCGTCGACAGCACGAAAAGGAGCTGCCTTTATGCCGCGATGTCTGAATTTGGTATCCCCGCAAAACTAATACAGCTGTGTAAACTGACGTTGAGCAACACCAAAAGTTCCATCAGAATCGGGAAGGACCTCTCCGAGGCGTTCGATACCAAATGAGTTTTCAGACCAGGCGACTCCCTATCGTGCGACTTCTTCAACCTGTTTCTGGAGAAGATAATTCGAGCTGCAGAACTAAACAGAGAAGGTACCATCTTTTATAAGAGTGTACAGCTGCTGGCGTATGCCGATGATATTGATATCATCTGCCTCAACACCCGCCCCGTTAGTTCTGCTTTCTCCAGACTGAACAGGGAAGCAAAACAAATGGGTCTGGCAGTGAACGAGGGCAAGACGAAATATCTTCGCAGGATAACTCTTGCCAACAGGTGCTACTTCGGACTGAGTAGGCAATTGAGAAGCAAAGTCCTCTCTCGACAAACATAAACCAAACTCTATAAGTCACTCATAATTCCCGTCCTGCTATATGGTGCAGAGGCTTGGACGATGTCACCAACTGATGAGTCGACATTGCGAGTTTTTGAGAGAAAGGTTCTGCGAAATGGTCCTTTGCGCGTTGGTCAATGCGAATATCGCATTCGCTGAAACGATATGCTGTTCGAGTATACGACGACATTGACGTGGTTCAGCGAATTAAAAGACAGCGGCTACGCTGGCTAAGTCATGTCCGAACGGACGAAAACACTCCAGCTCTGAAAGTATTCGACGCTGTACCCGCCGGGGGAAGCAGAGGTAGAGGAACCCTTCACTAGGGTGGTTCGATTCCGGACTTTTTTCAATTCGGGATCTCTAAAAGTGCGGAAAAGTTGCCTTAGTACTTCCTGATTCCAATGCAACTTTTTGTTTTGAGACCGGATAGCACCTTCAACCCCAACTCCGGCCTTGAAATTTCAGAAATTCGCCTAAAATCGTGAAATTGTCTACCTAGCGCCTGAAATACGCTTCTCATGGCAAAATGTATAAAACAAAAGTTATTTGTCACGTCATTTGCTACCGATGGCGATCACGGCCGTACCACGAACCGTTCCCGAGATACGAGCGAAAATGCGGCGCGCCACAGCGCATGGTGAAAATTGTGCAGCTCTCAGCTAACCTGTATTGGTCACCCAGAACCCTCCGCGTGGGTGGGCCAACCCAACCAACCAACCATATGTCAGGCTTGTTTTGGTCTGAATATGTGTCMAATTTATTGATATAATCAGATTTTGTACTGAAATTCGGCACTTGTTGCCTAGATTTCAGTTTACGGCGTATWAAACGATCACGAGATTGGGGGTCAATAAATTTAGAAGATGCCTCTGTCACCAGGTTGACAGTTATTTCGACTACCACGGTGTGAGAGGGGAATTCACTAAATTTCCATACCTCTGCAGTGTCACCCGACAGCCCTTTTATGAGTTCTTCGTTAGAAACTGAACAAAGAACTGGTGAAACAGTCAAGGTAATACTGCTTCTCTGGCTGCCAGAAGACGGTCAAGGGTCAACGTTCTGACTTCTATACGTTCGTCTGTCATCATACTAAGGAGAATGTTTTCTGGAAGAGCAAAGAAAGCATTCTGTTGAATGGATGAATCGTCAACCTTTTGAATTGCAGCTAGAGATGGCGCGAGCCATCTTTGATTGAACTGTTGAATTTTATTGAGATCCACAAAGGTGAGTAAACTGTAGGTATGTACTTCACCAAAATCTTTATTTCCTTTGTTGGCTTGTCAGTAGAAATGTCTAATCTCAGAATTCTATTTGCACAGGTGAGCCAGCGAGATTTGCACATGTTACCTGGATGCAKCGACGCTAAATCTAAGGAACATTGACCGGAAAAACAGCCTCTGATATTTTATAAAGATAAGCTTGGTCTGTGCTAAGTTGGGTCGGATTAATAAGCTCAGAAAGTAATTGGCAGGATGGAAAACTTTAAAATTTGACAACAGGCAACTTCTCACAATCAGGGAGCAGTTTACCTATGTCGCCAGAGAATGTATTTGGATTCTTTGAGACACCATCTATGTGTTCGAAAAGAGCACGAAATGGAAGTTCGTTGAAATGTGGAAGACAAATAACCCACTGTAATGGCTTACCTATTCTTTCTTCTAGTTTCCGAATGATTCCACCTTTCCAACCTGTGTTCGTGTTGGTGCCATCAGCACCGACAACTTCTATTCCACATCAACTGATTTGTCTTCTAAATGTTGCCATATAGCTKGCGTCTCATCCTCAGCTGACCCGGAAGGAGAGATGACGTGGCCAAAGTAATGACAACCAAGTTCCGCTTTAAGAGAAATATGTTCCTCTTTGACAGTGTCGCGGTAGTACTTTTCACCTTCGCTGACTTGTTTAAGTGTATTGTCTTTGCGGCCGTAAAAATACAGCCCATATACAGAGTCAATACTTTTGGTGTTTTGGAGCTTAACTCCAACACTTTTTTTGCCCGACTAATATTGCATTTGTCAGTCTCAAAGCTTGCCTGATCCTCTGTTATCAAATCTCTTTAAGAGCTCAAACCTATTGCGTTCCTTCAAAAAATTTGTTTAAGAGTCAGAAATTTGTTATGGTATGTGGTGAGCATTTGTACAACTCTGGTGTGTGAAACTATCGGAATRGATRATTTTGAAAGTATTTTCAACCTTTTTTGCAACTATTTATGTAACCTCTTTACTCCTGGGTTCATAGTTGACGACTCGGAGTCGCCCTATACGAAATTTTTCAAACTGATAACACAAAAGAACATCCTGGTAAGTAGGTAACTGGGACTTAGAGAGATCGTACGGATATATGCCAAACACAGGACATTTATGTATAATTTAAATTTAGATACAGACATTTTGAGTTCTGTTGAGAGAATATAAGTGATAGCACTCGGCGAAATCAACGACAAGAGTGAAGGAACTCGATGAAAAAATATTTRTGTGGAGACCCGTCCGAACGTGTTGTATGGCGCAGGGAAATGAATGTAAGTGATAGAACTCGGCGAAATCACCGACAAGAGTGAAGGAACTCGATGAAAAAATATTTGTGTGGAGACCTATCYGAACGTGTCCTTTGGCGTAGGTGAATGAATGTGAGTGATAGCACTCGGCGAAATCAACGTCAAGAAGTGTGGCCGCAAGCCGATTTTCACCTTGTGCTGTGGCGCGCCGCATTTTCGCTCGTATCATTACATTTTGTTTATACATTTTGTCATGAGATGCGTATTTCAATTGCAATTTCACGATTTTAGGCGAATTTCCGAAACTTCAAGGCCGGAGTTGGGGTTGAAGATGCAATCCGATCTCAAAACAAAAAGTTGCATTGGAATCAGGAAGTACTAAGGCAACGTTTCCGCACTATTAGAAATCCCGATTCGCAAAAAGTCCGGAACCGACCCACCCTAACCTCCACTCCGTTGGAAGAAMCAGGTGGAGAAGGACCTGGCTACGCTTGGAATATCCAATTGGCGCCACGTAGCGAAAATAAGAAACGACTGGCGTGTGTTGTTAACTCGACTATAATCGCGTAAGCGGTGTCTACGCCAATTAAGAAGAAGAAGCTGTGACATTGAAATGATTAGCCTTTTCTTTTAAGTTGAATAATTATGAAACCTTTTGTTAATTTAAATAATGAAATTTAAGGGCTTTGTTATTCATTTAATATCCACTAGATAACTTGCGTTTTCATTTTTCACTATCTTGAATATAAGGTGTGTCAAATAAGCTGTGACCCACTGTAGATAAAAATACATGTCTTGCATTTGGACTTCTTTCAACATATCTCGGTCAGTTCAATAATAAACTTGGCGAACACTTCTACCAAGAAATGGCTTCGATCCAAAAATATTTCGAAGGAAACAACTAAATAAATATGATGGCAGAATATTTTGGGGCAGTACAATGTGAAACTGACGATGCCGACCTAAAGAAAAACGTACTAAAAAAGCACTTTTAATCTATATATTTTTATAAAATAATATTTATTGGAAAATTATTTTCGTTGCAAAATTTTCCAAAATTTCGTTTGCATATAAGTCAACCTTTTACCGATTTTGGAAAGTAAAAGACAACATCAAAAAATTAGAAAAAGGATAACAACATTTGAGTTAGTTGCGCAAGCACAAATAAATTTCTTACGCGCTATAATAACAAATATATGTATATGTACATACATCATTCGAAATGTGAGTTTCTTTTTTATTAAAAAATTCGTAAATTAAAAATAGGATGATAATTAGCTAAGATATGGGCTAATAGTGCGCAAAAGTACGAAAACTCGAATTTTTGAGCTTAAGGGGGTATTCGGGTCTAGAATTTGAAAAAATCGATTTTTTCTGGTTTTTTGCTCTATCGTGTCTGCCGTGGATTTACAAAAATTTTGATTGAAGTATTTTTAAAAAAATTCAAAAACGTGGAAAAAATTGGGTCAAACAAAATTTTCTTTTAAAAATCGACGACATTTTGTTATTTTTAAAATGGTCAACGCGATAACGACATCCTTACTAATGAAGAATCTTCTTGTGTTTTGTGTTTTAGATCTCTACAATGGTTGAAATCACGTCAACCAGCACGCACCGTTTTTTTTGAAGCCTCCACTCCACCGGCCCGTATCTCGACGAATTTTGTGTTTTTTTTATATATATTATTAGAATGTCAATAAAAAGCGTATGAAAAAGTGGATCGTAAAAATGTTTTTTTTTTTTTTAATCTAAGTTTTAGAAAAATGCCTAAAATACATGCGTGTAGACCAAAATACGCCCTTAAGTCGAGATTGTGGAGGTGTATGCTAATTCCAAAAATGGATTCTCGTTCTACACCGCAAAACTTTCAAGCAAAATAGCGTCACTCTCCAGGTATTTTGGAGTGTCAGTGTGACTTATTAGCTTTAATAAAATATATTTTATTTGTCTGTAATCTCTATTATTTTAATTATAATTGAATATTCACTCATACACTTATAGTTTTAATTGTTTTTAAAATATTTGCCAACGTTTGCCATGGTCAGGTAGTTTATATATAAATATCTCGAAGAGAAAGCAAAATATATTAATGAAAATAAGTGAGTCTACGACATGTAATATAAGTTAATAGTTCACGGTTGTTGGTAACACCTTAAACCAATTGAAATAGATATAGAGTTATAGACGTAAATGAACAGGAGGACAATTTGACTAATTGAATGGCTGTGCTTCCGTGCAAGCGATAATTTATGTAAAACTGTGATACCTTATTGGAATTGATATTGATGAAATATTGTTGTTAGAAATTAATATATTAGATTGATATGAAGTTATGGTATATAAAATGTTCGTCCGTCAATTGGAATAAAATTGAGATATTTAGATGAACCTTTATATGTATGTATATAGGTGACTAGGTATCCAGGTTGGTATTATATATATTGGTATCGGACTATTCCCACGCCCATAAAATGATCAATGACTTTCAAAGACCGGAACTAAGCTCTACATTAAGTACTAAAAGTATATTTTAGTACAATTGCATGAAGAAATGGTCATTTGGTTAAGTATGTACTACATCTATTTTGAGTTAATCAGGTTGATTTTAAAATACTATATAATATGTCGGATAGGATTCCAAATGTAACCATGAGAGTGACCCGATACACTAAAAATAATAAGATACTTAATTCGATTTTCAACTATTAAATTTTTTGGAATATTGCATGTTGAATTCTTATGCAACATTACGTATTATATTTTTGCAATACCTGAAGGTATTTCGATAACTTTGAACTTTGCAGTTTGCGAGAGTATAAAGTGTTTGGTTAGGCCCGAACTTCACCTCTCCTTAGCCTTCATTTTAATGCAATAGTTTCATAAATGCTAAAACAATGGTTTTAAAATTTAAATCTCATCTACAATGGGATCTAGGCTTAACAAAAAGTAACTTTGTTTTTTTTTTTTGCTTACCTAGTCCCTGAAGCACTAAGCATCTATACATACCGTGACCTAAAATGCAAAATAACGTAACAACATTTATGAAAATTTACAGTAGCGTGAATGAAACACCAAATAAAATGGAACAAGAGTGAAAAAAAAAATTAATATTGGTTAAAACTGGTTCATATATGAGAGCAGAACCTGAAACTGTTGGACATATGTAATATTATGTATGTAATTTGAAGTAGTGAATAGTAATCAGTGGGATACTCAACTTCGATTTTTTTGATGATACGTTATTTTACATTTTAGGTGACGATATATACTCAAAATAGTTGTGGCCTACATGTACATACATATTTAATTAACATGCTGAAGAAACTGATACTATATAAAAGCAGTTTCCTGTATCTGTTAATGTATAGTCTGAGGATACACCTGTCAGAAAGCGACTAATAAAATACATGATTATTTTACTGTGTCCTAGTAGTAAAAAAACAACTGTTCAAAGTCTCAGATGTTATTTGAGTGGAGGTAAATCAGTGGAAAATATACAAAATGTCACCACGGCRTAAGGATGTGGTCAGCGGAGTTGGTCATTCAAGTGGAAAACAAAGCAGTAAACTTCACTAACATGAGGCCTTGAATAAAGATACATTCAAAAGGGCTAACTGAAGTTTTAAAGGTTGCTGTAGAAATTGTGCTGCCGCATGATTGCACAACATTACGGTGTTATGTGATAAAAAAAATAACAACAAAAAATCCAACAGTGAGCGACCACAATCATCAAGAGTTGAAACTCTTATACGTACATATGTACGTACCCATGTATCAAATCCAATATATGTACGTAAGCCGAATCAAATTGCATGATCCCTATAATATTCATGGAGTGAACACACGCACAAAAAGTAATAAGAATGCTATTCCAATAAGCATTATTATTATTTGATGTCAAATAGAGTACTAATTTTGCTCAGCGAACAGTCCTATATCTGTCTCTTATACACATCTAGATGTGTATAAGAGACAGCATATGTACGTACCCATGTATCAAATCCAATATATGTACGTAAGCCGAATCAAATTGCATGATCCCTATAATATTCATGGAGTGAACACACGCACAAAAAGTAATAAGAATGCTATTCCAATAAGCATTATTATTATTTGATGTCAAATAGAGTACTAATTTTGCTCAGCGAACAGTCCTATATAGAACCTAAAACTTAAATTAAATTTAGAAATATATCTATGAAACTGATTAGGATAACAAGATGAGCTAATCTTGTTTTTTTGCAGACTATGAGTTCTTCGGTGGTACTACTCTATGAATATACAAGTAGTATTTGTTTGTAATTACACTCTTGGAGCCAGTTGCTACAGGGTATCTCGATGGTATGTGGGTTCCTTAGTACAAAATATATTTCGAGTTTCTAGAAGGCCCATGCCCAGGGGCGGATCCACGGGAGGGAACTACGGAGAGTTCCCTTCCCCCCAGAAGTTAAAAGTTATCCATTATTTCTATCATAAGTGACACTCTGCGAAGATTGATTTGTTTTACCTCTTAAAGTTTTTCCCTGACTTACTTACTTACTTACTTTTTTTTACACTGCACTTGTATCATGAAATGCTACGAAAATTTTCCCCTAAATTTTAGTAATATGGTCTAAGTAGTTTTCCAGATGTTTATTTAAATGAAATTTTTAAACCATTTCGTAAGCTGTTCGATACTTTCTTTATCTACGTTTTTAAACTATAAATGCACTTCCCTCTGTGGTCTTCTGTACTTAAGTTTTTATCTTACATAATTTGCGATAGAGTTTGCAGTTACAGCACTTCAAGGATTATCGTTTGCACGAATGAACGGATAGTTCTGCAGCGTTTTGCAAATCAATATTTCTATAGTTTTTCAACTAGTAGTTACTTTGCAAAAGGAAAATTCTGTTTTATATTGCTTTTTAATAACAAAAATTATTGTTTTTTATACTTCTGCATGGTGTGGCTTCAGCTAATAATAGGTTTGTCGAGACGATTTGAATTCGATAATTTGAGTAAAAAGTTGTGCAGATGTTCCTTGGCATCCAGGTTGGTATTGACGAATTTTATATTCAACGTCGTACGAAAGTGCCGTGGCACTAACTACCCTTAAGTGAAAACCTATATTTAAAGACATCGTGAAAGTATTATTTGACGTCACAGTATATAATCCAAAAGCGAAAAGCTACGTTTTCCAAAATGTAAGTAGCGTTTGATAGGAACAATGTTTAATAACATTCTAATTGTTGGCCTTTTTTCTTCAAATACCTCTCAAAAGGTTGAACAATACAAAAGAAAGGAACATCTGACAATCTGGCAACATTAGCAGTTAAAAATAAATTACCACAAACCAAAATAATGGGTTAGGGGTAGTCAGAGGCACGAAAAAATGAAAATTTTCAGTATTTTTTTTTTTGCTATTAAATCGTGTTATTTTACAAATGTAGTTATATGGCATTATTAAGAATATGTTGACTTGAAGTCACGAAAATTTCAAAAAACAAAAATTATAATAATAATAATTTCTAAAGTTATATTTGATTGTGATGCCTCTGTTCCAAAAAAAGGTACTTGCGGTGACAACCATAAGTACTTGGAGATTCATCCAAAATCAATCGGACAAAAAAGAATTCGTTTTATAAATATGTAATCCTGGGCCTGATCGAAGGATTTTTTGTGTTTTATAAATTGACGAAAAGGAACTTTTCAGAGAATATTTCTAAGACAATAGATATTTCTAAAAAAAAAAATTATTTTTTGAAAATTCTAACCCTAACCCCTTAAGGCACGCAAACATTTAATTTAATAGTTTATTTGTACTACTGAGTAATTATAATAATTTTTTATTTATAATTATGACCTCTATTACCTTAACGTTATCAACGCAACTGAACTTAGGTTGAAGTTTTGAAATTCGGTATTGTCGATATCAACTCCAACCATCAAACAAAATATTTCATTTACTACCAAGCAGTTTTAGTTGAACATTACAGAGCTTATTTAGGAAACGAAAAAAAAACGGAAAATAAATATAATATATAATTTTCAACTATTTTCATCTGTTATTCTGTAAAAATGCAAAAAATTTGTTGAGCCTCCGTTTTTCTCCTCTTCAGTCATTTGTGTTTTATCTATAACGGTACTTTTAAAAACTGCCAAAAGCGCAATAAATCACTAACGAATTAYGTCAAAAAGACCACTTCGGGTCTTTCGCATACTCTTAATGTTTATTTTGCCCAGATTTTCTATGCCACAATCTTTTTGCATAGTTTCGCAAATCTCTTCTGGAGAAGTTATTTCATCCAAATCCTTGCAGATAATCATGATGTAGGTTTTGGGCTGTATCACAGCCATTTCACCGACCACTTCTTTTAAGGCACTTTGGAACGCTTCGGCTTTCTTATCCGCTTGGTTTTTCAGCTCTAATAGCAGGCTTCCTTTCAATGTTTTTCTTCCGTAAGTGATGCTTCAGCCCAATTCCTCTATGCCACTGTCACTTTTTTTCGTGAGTATGATGGCGTCTGGCCTCGATCTAATTTTCTTTTCGAGTGGTCTTCGCTTTTGAACGACATCCACCCAAACTTCGCCTGCGCTGGGCTAACCTGGGCTTGCATCAATTTCGCTGCTTCGTAGTAGGTGGGCTGCTCCATTTTATTTGTATTTGTATTTTTCGGCTTTATAGTGGGAGGTAGAAAGCCTGTTGTCTCACGCATCCTTTTGGGGTTATTTACTCCTTAGCCATTGGGGAAACCTGGGATGCTTTCCCTACCATAAAAAGGCTTCCGCCTTTCTCAGCCTTAGCATGTAGCGCCCCTATGTTGCTTACTAGGTCGCGTATGGCCTGGTTTATGTGCCTTTGGCCAGCCATCATGTTCTCCAGTTCTTTTATTTTACTACCCAACTGATTAAAGTTTTGGATAGTTTCGCTACTATGAATATTTTCCGAGAGTTTGCCACCTTGAATTATGTTGTTGCCATTTACGCATTCTCTTTTTGATCCAGCAGCGGTGGATAACTCACTTTTTCCACTAGGGGGCGTTCTCATAAGTTTTGAGTTCCTTCTAAATGGATTCTCAGGGGTGCATCCACTACTGTTCTCAGAGGCCCTACCTCAATGAGAAAATAGAAGCTGTGTGGACTTTGAATATGTACTAATGTTGATGTGTTCATATATATTTTATATAGTTCTTACAAGTTGTGTATGTTTTGTTGAACTGTTTTTTTTTTTTTTTTTTTTTTTTTTTTTTTTTTTTTTTTTTTTTTTTTTTATTTTTTTTTTTTTTTTTTTTTTTTTTTTTTTTTTTGGAGGGAGAGAGAAATTGAACATATTTCAAAAAATTAGATTCTCTTATGTACATACTTATATGTTCATATGTAAGTAAATATGCACTTTTACATAGTATCTATTAGAACCCTCATCTAAGATGTATTATAGATATATGTACATACATATAGATTTTGCGCTTGCCAATTATGAATATGTACATAAGTATGTTATATGTACGTATAATGAAATATATGTACATATATGTTTCCACTAAGTGGTTATATATGCATATATGTATGTAGATGTAGCTATTAAAATTTTGCTTTCGTTTTTGAGTTCTATTTGATGTTTTCATAAATATTTCTTTTTGCTAAATTCATATATGCAAGTTAACGGCAGCAACCACACAGACACTTTACGACAAATGTAAACAAATTGTGTCTTCCAACAGTATTACTGCTTGGTCAGCAGAATACTTTAATTAATAAGAAATGAATACTTCATTTGTTTTAGTAAGTAAGCATAATTCAATATTCCATTATTTGTTTTGATAATGAGAATAATTAGAAATTCAATGATCTGGAATTTCATCACTTAATGTAATGCCAAAGCATCTTTAGTAATAAGGATTGTAAGAATATAAATATAAGTGAATTGACTAATAAAGATCAGAAGGTATTCAAAAGGTAATCAGCGAGCACAGGAGTACCGACTCTAACCAACACGTTGTGTTTCATTTCTACCGCGCGTASCGGAAACTTCCCACGCAGGGGAGTTAATTGGCGCCCATTGTTAAAGGCTCGTGTTAATCGTATAAAGGGAGAGAAATGTATCCCTAGTACCGTAACGGTCGCGATTAGTGAACACCAGGACCAGAACCAGAAAACGTACATAAACTTCGYGCGAGAGGTACATAGCACATATGCGAATAAAACATTAAAAAATTAAAAAAAAAACAAGTATCCCAAAAATAGGGAGAAAAGTTAAAACACAAACAAAAACTGAAACAAATGCCAGTGAAAACTCCGCACCAAATACAATAAAGCAACGTAGTGGCAGTCGCAGGATAACAAAACAGGAAATTTAAAAAATTGTTGAATAATGGATTTAAAAACCAATAACTAAAATAATTAATTAAAACATAATTAATCAACAAAATACAAAATTACAAAAACAGAAGGAGTGACTTAAATCACAAAAATACAAATATTTTATAGAACAACATCACCAGCAAAGGCAAGAACTAACAGCAGCATAAACAACAACATAGAGTTAATTGTAAGTGAAACCTATATTAATTAATTAAATGGGAAATAATCCCACTAATATTATGTATGAAAAACTGTTTCACTGTGAGTATTGCAAAACCAATAAACATGCCACTCACAAATGTCCGTGTTAAAAAAAAAAATCAAAAAAAAAATAAAAATATTATAAAATATTATTTTAACAAGATACATTATATTAGCCCAATATATTCAAATTATATTACATTATCCTAAAAAACTTTAAATGAAGGCTCGACAAGCCAAGTAATAAAATATTTTGAAACCGCGATTCACCACCACAAGGGGGACCCTCCGGTTTATAACAAAAACTCAATTCTGCGAATCTGAACTCCAGAGCTTCCAGAATAAAATAGTCTGTTTTCCTAAAAAGGATCAAAAAATAGTAATTATAAAAAAAAAGAAAAAATTAATTAATCAAAGATGGTTTTAAGTAGCGCGACGTGAGTGCTAAGTCATGAGTGCAAGGACTGTTTGTTTGATGACAGCAGATATTTCGTCTTGCCCTCGTTCACTGCCAGACCCATTTGTTTTGCTTCCTTGTCAATATCATCGATTCTGACGCAGCTTTTGGTGTTGTTCAACGTCACTTTACACAGCCGTATACGTTTTGCGGGGATACCAAATTCAGACGTCGCGGCAAAAAGGTAGCTCCTTTTCGTGCTGTCAAAAGCAGCTTTGAAATCGACGAAGAGGTGGTGAGTGTCGATTCTCCTTTCACGGGTCTTTT
>NW_017537395.1:39216-41196 GCF_001853355.1 Bactrocera latifrons | reverse complement strand
CATGCTCCTTATCAGTTCTTCGCCGCCGTGTTTGAATAGCTCGGCCGGCAATCCATCGGCCCCCGCCGCTTTGTTATTCTTCAGGCGGGTAATTGCTATTCGAACTTCTTCCTGGACGCGCAATAGAACGTCTGCTCCATCATCATCGATTGGGGAATGGGGTTCGCCTTCTCCTGGCATTGTGCGTTCACTGCCATTCAGCAGGCTGGAGCAGTGTTCCCTCCATAATTTAAGTATGCTCTGGGCATCGGTGACTAGATCATCTTTGGGGGTTCTACAAGAGTATGCTCCGGTCTTGAAACCTTCTGTAAACCGGTTTGGAAAACCTCCATATTGACTTCTCCGAACGATATCAGGACATTTTGAACTTGGAAATACCAGACTGTTTGTTGGAACCGTTTTCAAATGTCAACACAGCAATGTCTCAACTGGAAGAAGAACTTATAGAATTGACAACAAACGAGGAAATAAAAATCAAGTTCAAAAATGGTTACCAAGAATTTTGGCTACAAAAACCGATTCCGCAATTGTACCCTGGATTGTGGTCAATCGTTCAACGATTCTTGATAGCACTCCCATCGTCATATTTGTGTGAACGTGGATTTTGTGCTGTGACAACACTGCTTACTAAAAAGAGAAATCGTTTGCTTGTTACCGTTTCAACTTGCGACTGTTTTTGAGTAAATTGGAACCTAACATTAACAAACTTTCTAATCAGCATCAGATTCATCCTTCACATTAGGTTATATATAAGGATCGATTATTTTAGTTTTATTTTTAATAAAATATTCTCTATTTTAATAATATAAAGTTGCGTTTGAATAATCATTGTTATTGGCAGGTGGAGCCCGTTAGAGTTACCTTGAGACCTAACCGCCGTTGTATGTTACTTACTGCGCTCAGGTTACAAGTTGCGTGTTAAAGTAAAAGTTTCGTGTAGAATTCTCCGTTCATATATATATGTATATATAGGTCTGAAGCCATATATACATATAGGTCAAAATAATTAATTAAAATAACTTGAATTTATAGTGGTTTTTAAATAGGTGAAAAAATGAGGCRATAAAAAATATTTATTCWCAAAGTGGGCAATAGACTAAATAAGTTTGGGAACCACTGCTTTAAATCATTAACTTCACATATTTAAGTTAATTAACCTTATTCATCCTACTGAAGTAGACATAAAGCCATAACGGCAGTGCATATGGAAGAATTCCACAATCTTTTATTTGGGTATGAATTCGATTTATGTGTACATTCAAGAAAATTTACTTTATAACTAAATATAATATACCAAAAAGTCGACTTTATACCTAAATAWAAGATTGTGGAATTCTTCCAAATGCACTGCCGTTATGACTTTATGTCAACATCAGTAAGATTACTCTATATGATCAGTTTGTTAGTAAGTGACATGTTAATAGTATGTGGTAACTTCAAACTTTCATATACTCCATATATAGTGGTTTTCGTTTTTCTAACAGATCTTATGTGTTTATCAGCACTGGAGATTTATGGTATATAGTATACTTATGTATATATAATATTGCTTGGATTTCGATCCTCAGGTTGACGTTTTAGATCATCAAATGTTTCCTTTGATTTTCCTTAGTTACAAGAGTGTAAAATGATTGGTGGCACCTGAACTTAGTCCTGTCTTACTTGTTTTTTCTAAGTTGGTATGACTGTCAATGATATCTGTGGCAAATGTCTTATCAAAACAAGAAAAAACGTTAACTTCGACTGCACCGAAGCTAATATACCCTTCAGAGGTGCATTTATTTTAGTAACTATGTGTTTAAGCAAATCTTAAGACGTAACTGGCCCGTGGTTTTCATTCAAAGGGTAACATTTTACTAATTCTTTTTTGCCGGGTTGTTTACTAGAAATATTAACATTATTTAGTAAAGAAAATAGATCCTTTAGTCGTTTATAGTTATTTAAAGTTTTATTTATTACTAACATAAATTTAATGGGGAA
>NW_017537395.1:32639-37781 GCF_001853355.1 Bactrocera latifrons | reverse complement strand
TTTTATGTATCGTGATGGCTTCAGCTGGAATGACAGGGAACTGTCTACGTTCTATAGTTATTTGTTCATTTCGCTTGTATTGGAATGATCGGACCACGCTCATGATTGGTGTCCAATCTGCATTGCGACTATGCGGCTGCTTGGAACGTACAAAGCTTCCAACTCTTGGTTCTGCGAATTTCATACATAGTCGCACCACTGTGCTTTCAGATCCAGACTATTCGGTATACACCTGCATTAGTTCTCCTGAAGCACCATTTACTAATCCATCACTTGTGCTTATGTTAACTGTTACCATATATTTATCGATGTTTTGAACTGCAATGTATGAGGTATTCCCTGTGTTTCTGATGGCTTGAAACCTTTCACATTTTCTATGGACTGTCCCGTAAAAAATTGACCCTTTTATTCCTTAAGATTATGACGTAACTGTYTATGGCATTAGTCTCAATGGGGACTTGTTTTTTTTTTCTCTATAATCTGTCTCTTCCACACAATTGTTGTCCTCTTGAAAAACATTCCTACAAGATCTCCTACTTGCTCTGGAACAGTTAGAGCTCTGAATTCGGGATCCAAAAGTTGAGAGGCAGCTCTCATCGCCTATTTCTTCCGCTGAAACATGCAGGTTTTCCAGGATCCGTGCAAGTTCGTTGGATAAAAATTTGTCATATTTGAGCTTATTCTGCTCAATTTTCTCCTTGTGCGTGTGCGTGGTAAACCCTCCCGACATCATTACTTAAGAGCTCGGCCTCAGCTCTTGAATTTTCAACACTAAAACGTTTCCAGCGTAGAATAAGTGCTTGCTTCCTTTTCCTTAAAAATCCTGATCCATCTTTTAATGCCATTGGAGGTGCAGCTGTCGTGTCATCCTCGTTTTCTACTTCATTGTAGTCTTCATTATTAAAAGAAATATTCCTACCTGTTTGGCAAAATCTGAACCATGCTGCAAAATCTGCTAAGCATAGTTCTTCCAATTAATCGGGCCTTTGAGAGTAGTGATCCAGTACACTCGGTATATATATGTCCGTAGAATTCTCCTGCATCGAATTCACGTCTAGGCTTAAGCATCTTTACTCGATTGTTTGGATGTGATGTATTATAAATATCTCCCCATTACTCGCTACCGATAAATGCAGTCCCAAAATATTATAAGCTGCTTCTTGAGCCGATATTTCCGARCCGTTTACAAACTTGTTTCCGATGTGCTGCAGTTTTCTTTTAATGGAGAAATTTCCGTCATTTATTTCCTCCATGGCTTGCCTTAGTAGTGTTGATACTCCTCTATTGGATCTATTTATATAATTAATTATATGGCTRCAGCAAGCGTAGGCGTCCAAAATGAATTGAGTATCAATATTTGCTCTATGCAAGTTAAGGATATTTTTATCGTAGGTATTTAGAAGTCTGTCCGAAAATCTTTAAGAATATGTGTGGCTCTTTTAGAGATGAGCGAAGAGCAAGCTCGTATCCTTCATAATCAATGTTAATCCGCTCATCCGCCAAAAAATTTTCAAAGCAGTTTAACCGTATTATTTCTTCTTCTGCGAAATCCGTCAGATTTAATAGTTCCTGTATTTTTATAAATTGAAGTTTGTGTTGCTCAATACCTTCTTCATTCTCCAAGGGGAAGAGAATTTCTGTCCGCGGCATCGGCGGATATCGCATGTTGAATCAGCACACTCGTTTTCCATGCAGGTCTTTTATGCAAGCTCGACCGAGTCTGTATTTTTGGTACTGAATAAATTCCTGTAAGGCCAAATCATCCCAATCAGTCGTAATGCGTCGGTCGATGAAAGTTTGAACTTTAGTAGTGTTGTTGATTACATTCACACATACACTTTCCAATTGCGGTGCATCACTTAACCAGTACATCCTATGACAATGTGGTGATCCCCTATGCTGAAATTCAATTCTGTAATAGTAACGCCCTACTAATGTACTCCAAACAGTCCATTTTTTAACAATTTCAGCATTTGGCGGAATCGATTGGCGAAATATGTGGAAGATTGAGTAATGTTTAATTATTCCAAAATTTATTATTTCACGCACAAACTGGAATACATATATTTCAAAGAGAAATTTTAAAAAGTTTACCACCACTGTAAGCAATTTAAATATTTTAGGAGTATATTTTGATAAAAGATTTAATTTTCGGTATCAATGTCTTAACCTAAGAAACAACTTAACAAAAAGACTACACATAATTAAATACTTAACTACTAAACGCGAAAGCGAGCCGTCGGAGTATAAACGCTTTCCCTACATCACTGCACTCCTTCAAAAAGAGCAATACCAGTAATTTAGTATCTCAGAAACTGTTCTCAGAGTTAATGAAAATCGATGAAGAAAGCAACTGAACTGCAATTTACACAGAACTTGTTACTCGTCAATATTTAGAGCCGAGGCTTTTGCCGTTTTCAAAGCAGTAGAATATGCGATACATAGCAAAGGCAAATTTGTTATTTGCTTTGATARCTTTTCTTGTCTGTCKGCTGTTTTTAACATTCGCAACACTGCCTCACTTATATCGAATATTCGCGACCTGTGTGTTAAAACAGTCATAAAGTTGCACTACTCTGCGTACCAGAACATGTTGGTATTATGGGAAATGAACATGCTGACCATGCAGCTCGGTTTTTTGAATCAGCGCCAACCCTACAATATGAGCCACACGACAGGAAACGACCTCTGTAATATGCTTTACCGCTACGTTCACGGAATTAAACGCATGGAATGGAAACGTTTCCACCATCAGTACTCTACCTTCAACTCCACAAGGACAAAAGGTTTATATCCTAGGAATATATCTCGCCTACAAGCTACCATCTTCACACGTCTAAGGATTGGCTACACACAACTCACACATCAGCACCTGCTTACTTGCAAAATAAAACCATCCTGCCCTCTCTGCGCAAGCACGCTATCACTTCCTCACATCTTTAACGAATGTTCGGCTTTCGAGTATTAGGCAAAAGCACAATTTTGTGCCAAACTATCAAGAATTGTTAAAAATTCCTTCGTTTATAAGTATTATGAGTATTTTTAATTTTATTTCTGATTGTTACCTACAAAATAAATTTTAACTTTATATTTAGTTGGTAACTTAAGATATTTGTTTGTTCAGAGTCGATGGCTTTAATAGATCATACTCTCGTTTTTAAATTAGATTTAATACTACTTTGTAATCATTGTACTTCTGTACAATGTAATCATTTTTACTTCTTTGAAACTCTGAAGGGCTTCTAATACTTTTTCTGAGAAGTTAGTTTTGTCTTCGAAATGTTTAACAATTAAAACTTTGGAATATGCATCCATTACAATATGGGATTTTAAATTTGATACAAAGAATATATCAATATGTATTTGCTCGCCTTTTTTCGGAATTGGAACCTCTCCAATCGGTACTCTTATAGGGTGTCTATCGTATTCATTTCTGTTGCAGATTTCATAATTTCCTACAAATTGTTTAAATTGTAAATTGTTTAAATTGTTCAAATTGTAGAAATTTGTTTTAAGTTTTCTTTATAACACCTGTGCGCTCTTGCATGTATTTGCCTAATTATTTTTTCTTGTTTCTCTTCGTTAGTTATATCAATAACTTCTATATCTGTATGGAAAACTTCTGTAATTCTGTTTCGCGAAATTCTCCTCTTCTCATGTAATTCTTCTAATGTGAAATTTACCCTAGTTAAAAGGTTTCTATCTACTCTTTCTGAAATTATTTGTTTCAAAAATTCTAAATCTTTATACCGTATGTGATTAAAAGTTTCTGTTTTAAAATCTTCATTACAGCTTGATCTGCTCAGTACAATTTGTTGAGGGAATAAATTTTATTTAAGGTTTTTATATGAAAAATATCTGCTACATAATTGGCATTTCCAGATTTTTAAATTATTTTTTGGCATATTCTTCTATAAATGCATGGCAGCTCTTCATTTTAGCATATGGATTTCTCGGCGATACAGCGAAAGTACAGGGTTCATTTCTAAATCAGCAACTCCATATAAGTAATTTCTTAATCTTTTTTTGCCCAAACAATGGCATATAACTCTTTGTCATTTGTAGCGTCATTTTTTTCCGTTGAGTTTAATGTTTTGGATATAGAGGTTATTGGCTTTTGGTCCTGCGATAGGACAACTCCTATTGCATCGTTTGATGTATCCCAAAAGTTCAATACTGGTCTTAAAAAAGTCGGATTTTTCCAGTGAAATTTTTATATAAGCTTAATGCAGGGTATTTATTTTTTTCTCTAAATGACCATAGCCTTCTTCAGCATTGCCAGAATACACTAGATATCGTCAATGTAAACATGACCAAATGATTTCCCAACGTGTTGGTGAAATTTGTTGTCCATGGCTTTCTGAAAAATTGACGGTGCGTTTTTCAATCCGAAAGGCATTCGGACATATTCATACTTGCCGTTGTTAATTGAAAATTCAGTTTTCTATATATGTCTTTCTTTTTCATTGGTATCTGGTGGAAGCCTGATTCAAGATCTATGGTAGAAAAATTTTTAGCTTTCCCCAAGTTTGCCAATGTGACATTGCAGTCCGGAATAGGATATCTAGCAGTTATTCTGTTTTCATTTAATTTTTTATAGTCGATCACCATTCTTCGTTAATTCCCTTTTTTTGCTTTCCCTAATTATGCGTTCTTTTAACATTTTCTTAACTTCTGATAATTCGGGTGGTGGAGCACGGTGCTCGCTCGTTCCGTAGTTGTGGTTGGCCGTGGGGAAACGATCGGCGCAAATAATTGCACAAATGTTAAAATAAAAAACCAAAAAGTTTCATATGATAAATATATTTTAAAAATAAATAAACAAATTGGCGGTCGCAAAAGGAGAGAGCGCGCAACTTTTTTAATTAGTATTTAGTTGCGCGCGAATTAAAACTTCGAAAATGAGGAAAAGAAAAGATTGCTCTGCCGATACAGACGTGGCAAAATAAATTGGGCGGGGGCGGCATCAACAACTTCCTTATTCTCAAATGCATTCACAGAAAGAAGGTATGGGTATTGTTTGCTATATATTGGTGCATTTGTGATCGTTCTTCTTTCGGCCTTAACATCAGTTCTAAATGGCAAAATTATGTTTATGTTACCGTAGATTTTTAAGATTTTATGTTTTATTTTTCTTTTTTT
>NW_017537395.1:28089-32633 GCF_001853355.1 Bactrocera latifrons | reverse complement strand
ATACTAGCCGTTTTTAATTGAAAATTCAGTTTTCTATATATGTCTTTCTCTTTCATTGGTATCTGGTGGAAGCCTGATTCAAGATCTATGGTACAAAAAATTTTARCTTTCCCCAAGTTTGCCAATATGACATTGCAGTCTGGAATAGGATATCTAACAGTTACTGTGTTTTCAATTCATTTTTGCTTTCCCTAATTATGCTTTCTTTTAACATTTTCTTAACTTCTGATAATTCGGGTGGTGGAGCACGGTGCTCACTCGTTCCGTAGTTGTGGTTGGCCGTGGGGAAACGACCGGCGCAAATGATTGCACAAATGTTAAAATAAAAAATCAAAAAGTTTCATATAATAAATATATCTTAAAAATAACAAATTGGACAAACACTTACCACGTCTGGATCGGTGAGCGGTCGCAAAAGGAGAGAGCGCGCAACTTTTTTAGTTAGTGCTTAGTTGCGCGCGAATTAAAACTTCGAAAAAGAGGAAAAGAAAAGATTGCTCTGCCGATACAGACGTGGCAAAATAATTGAGCGGGGGCGGCGTCAACAACTTCCTTATTCACAAATGCATTCACAGAAAGGTATGGGTATTGTTTGCTATATATTGGTGCATTTGCGACCGTTCTTCTTTCGGCCTTAACATCAGTTCTAAATGGTAAATTTATGTTTATGTTACCGTAGATTTTTAAGATTTTATGTTTTATTTTTCTTTTTTTTCTGCATTTATATTTTCATCTTTTATATAATATTATTTATTTGTCTTAATTCTGTTTCGCTGAGCATATAGAATTTATCTTCATTTTTACAATTATTTGTTGGAAATGTGTTATCTTTAAAATGTATTGTGTCTTTATTATGTATTGTAATAGTGAGTAATCAACGTAAAGCCATTTAGTGTTTTTATACGTTTTGCAATTTCCAACCTTAGCTATTAGGTAAGATATTCGGTGTGTAATAGCAATTTGGAATTAAATTTGATGATTGTCTAAATTGGGCGGAAGTATCTATTTGCATAAGTGTTGGTTTGGATTGGTTTTGCAATCCGAATGACCTGTTATTATAGTTATTGTTAAATTGTTGTGACCTTTGATTAAATCTCAAATTATTAGGATATTGKTTGTTATTATTATATTGCATCTAGGTGGGCATGCTATTAGTAAAATTGTTGTGTATATTGTCTCTGTAGACTGTAAGTATTAGCCAATTGTATACGAATTTGATTGGATTTCGTGACATTATTATATTATTTGAAGGAGCGTTGAGTTTCGTTATGAAAACTCTTATGCACCAGCGCGATGTCTTTTGTTATAAACCTTGGGTAATATCCGAATTATTACCATATGTCAGTATAGTTTTGTTAATCATTAATGTTAATTGAGAATTTACTGTATTATAATAGTCAATCAAGTTCATATTTATCTGCCTTATTAAGTTTAATTCCTGTTCAAGGATATGCATGGATCTCTTGTTTGCATAAGCGAAATCTAATCGCCTAATTATTGCCTCGAAATTAAGGGCTGTAGCGTGATTTGTTAAAGTATGGTTTGCTTCACCAATTATTCTGTTTCTTAAAATTGATAAGGCAGCATAATATCTCGGACTCCCTTTTTCGTACAAAATCGTAGTATTAGTAGCGACTTCTCGCCAACTTACGTAATTTTTCCCCTTAAATTCTGAGAAAAGATCTTATTATATCTAATGTTTCGTTGTTCTATATCTATGGATTGTGGCTCAATTTAGACCACATTATGAACATCTGTCAAATTTCTAACTTGTAATTTTAAATTTTCTATTTCTCTTTTCAAAGTTATTATATGTACCTAAATTAGTCGAGCTAATGCTTCATCTGAACTTGAAGAAATTTTCACTTTCTAATTTCTTGTTTCAAAAATTTTAAAATATTTATTTATTTTGTTTTTGTTACTAAAAATTATTATAAAAAATATATTTACTTTTGTTTTTCCCACTTATTGACGAATTCACAAATATATATAGTATATGTATGTATATATAAACTTAGAATACGATTTACTTCTAACAGTTTGAAAACAATTTCAGCCGAGACANTTTTCGTACAAAATCGTAGTAATAGTAGCGGCTTCTCGCCAATTCATAGATCATTTGAAAACACAGTACAACAGCTAATCTGGGGGGTGAGAAATTCCAAGTCAGGGTGATGGTACTAGGTCAGTATAGTAAAACCCTCAAAGGGTTTGGCGTTCGTATGTGTCAGTTTTTTTTATGACCTTATGACCCCTTTTTTACTATACTGACCTAGTGCCATTACCCTTACTTGGAATTTCTCACCCCCCAGACAATAATCCCAAAAATGTTCCACAGTGAAACCAGCATGGAAAGTTATTTATCTTGTTTATGTGCACAGGAACATGGCGTGAGATTCCATCTTATAACGTATCGTAGAAGTATTTTATTTTTTCTTCTAGGGAAACACGGGCGTGTAATTCCGACCAATCGGTTTTTAAGAAAATGTATTGAGACTCTCGTAGTCTGCTTTTTTAAATGCAAGTGAGGGTGAATCAGCTGGTTTGAGTTCAGGTGAGAGTTCTGTAGTTATTTCTAGGGTTGGATGGTATTTATCCATTGTTATGACCGGTTCGGTGCTACAGATATTAATATCTATGCTTGAGAAGCGGAGATCTAGAAGATTGTGGTGTTCATTTAGGACATTATTACGTTGTGTACAGCCCGCAGATGCTAATCCGGTATTATARTAAGTTTTCACAGTCATTGTGTGGAGTACTGCTGCGTAAGTTCTAATCACCGACGATTATGATTCTGGCATTTTTATATTTGTTTCTCATATAGGATAGTTGTTGACAGTGTAATTTGTAAGCTTCGTATGCTGATTAAGGTGGCAGATATATGAACCCGATAATTAGATCCGTATTATAGCACTTGATTTTAATATAAACTTGTTCTAGATAGTTATCAATAAGCTCGGCGTAGATGTGTTGTTTTATTGCGATGAAAATGCCGCCACCATGGGTGTAATTGCTTRTTAAATTGCTTCTATCCTTTCTGAATATTGAGTAGGATTTACCAATGATTTCCCCATCCAGGATGGCTGGGTGTAGCCAGGACTCAATGATACAAAAAACGTCAGGATTACTGGCCGATGACGATGCTTGGAATTCGGTTATTTTTGTCCTTAGACCTCTCACATTCTGGTACAGTATCACTTTATTAGGCATACCGTTCTGAGTGAGCGGGCGAAAATGTTTGTTAACGATCTTAGGCATTCCGTGTACGTACTTGACGTTTTAGTTTAGGTGGAACCAGGTACGGTAGGATGCACAGAGTATGCTTGCCTGTTTGTCTTTAATGTTGGTGGAACAGACGCTGCACAAGTGTCTGATTCCGGTCGGCTTCTTCGGTGGCATGTTGGCTAAATTTTTAGTGGTGTTGTTAATKTATTTGCGTAAATTATGATTGCGTGGAACGTGGATAGTCGTCTTTTAGTGGATAATGGTTGTTTAAACAATTAGCTCAAATAATTTACTTAATAATTAATATTCACGTATGTAATTATGGGTGCATGTAAACAAAAAGAACCATACATATAATGTGTCTACCTACAACTTTGTATGCAAATGTGTACACTTATTGCTTCATGCGAAATCTTCGTTTCATGGGCAACCAATGGCTGAAGCTTCAAGTTTTTTGAAAGAGCAAATTTCTATTCTAAGTATTTCAAAAAACAAACCGTGAGATGCAGAAAGAGGAATATTTTGTTTGGCACATTTCTWGACTTGAAAATCGACAAATAAACTATGTTGTCAATTTGATTCTAATATATTTTAACACTTATATTTGCAGGGTTGTCACTTTTTCCTTCTCATACAAATATCAGAAATTGTTCAATTTATGATTTTTAGCTTTTGCCAGCGTCGAGAAAAGACGATTGTTGGCAAAGGCATGCTTGGGGAGATGTAATGGTATTTGTTTTTATGAATGAAGCAAGTTYGCCTGTTGAAAGTGCGCTTGCGTTCATGAATGAAAACATTGTTGTTGTGTGTTTTTCTRGAAATTTGGGCATCGACTTGGCTGCCATTCTGACTTGTGATGCTGCTGATGCTATGTGAAACCATTGTTGTTTTTGTAGAACAATACTCGTAGTTTTTGCGGGCGACAAACATATCTACATGGGAACGCATTTAAGTATGTATGTTGTGTATGCATTATTTGTGAGGGAATGTCATACGCACATATGTACATGTTTACGCATAGAAGTGTGTATGTTGTGTATGCATTATTTGTGTGGGAATGTCATACTCACATATTTACATGTGTAGGCATATAAGTATGTTGGTTTGTGTATGCATTAATTGTCCGGCAACGTCGTACTCATATGCATATGCATAGGATGTATGTACGGCGAACAGATTGGCAATCTGGTTACTATGCTTGAGKWTGGAARGAGACGGTCTATCCATCAGGCCATGAGGGACACAATAGGACGGATAACCTCACTATATGAGCTAGCGGCCTCTGAGCGTGCTACCAATCCAAATCCCTGTGAAAGGAG
>NW_017537395.1:21308-27095 GCF_001853355.1 Bactrocera latifrons | reverse complement strand
GTTCTTAGGCTACCCAGAGGATACTTGGTCAAAGACCGGAAGTCGTGAGCTGCTTGAGTCATATGTAAAAGAATCGTTTCTGGCCACTCCCACGTGAATGGCGATCAGAAAACTTTCCTCACTTGCGTGAACTTCTACACATGACTCCATCCTCCACTATATATATAAATATCTAGCTGCATTAAATTCCTGTAGCCGAGAATACAAAGTTGCTATCCAACAAAGTGAGCAGGAATTACGGATACGAAGAGCTCGAGTAATATCGATTTATTATGAAATATGAATGTTGACAACAATACCTCTTTGTAAGAAAATAAACCCARGAAGTATTTGGGCATACATAAGTAAAAAAAGCGCAATAAATTATAAACACATTTAAATACATATACTTTAGGAGCGACACGGGAACTTCTGAGAAAAGGATGAACGACCGCGTTTTTAGGGAAACCTTTCGCATGAGCAGGGCAACCTTTGAAATATTGTGTGAATATGTCAAAGGTATTATCAAACAGGATTCATCCTGTAGGAAGTGCATCCCATTGCAGAAGAGGGTAGCTGTTGCCGTCTACACATTAAAATCTTCGGCGGAGTATGAAACTGTTGCACGACTATTCGGTGTTTCGAAGGCAATCGTCAGCGAAATATTTCTTGCCTTTTGCCAAGAAGTGTGGCAATCATTGCGTCCCATTTATTTGACAGAACAATTAAGGAACAGTGAAAAAGTGGACGAGTGTGTTCATGGGTTTGAGAAGGTTGGCTTTCCGCATAGACGGTTGCCACATTAAAGTTCGGCCACCTGGGAAGGATTGCACGGACTATTACAATTATAAGGGGTGGTACTACACAGTTTTATTTGCCCCTGTAGATTATAGGTTAGAGCTATATTGAATTTTGACTTGGTATTTTCATTAATTTCTTTTTTATCCAGATATCGCTTCCCTTACATTAATGTTGGCTGCCCAGGTCGATGTAATGACTCAAAAATTTTTCAATGTAGCAAACTGAATACTGTATTGAAGGACCCACTCTTCACTGCAAAAAGCAAAACTATTAATGGCGTGAATGTTCCTGTGGGCGTTATGAGTGATTCGGCTTTCCGATTTGCCAACAATCTAATGAAGCCCTATCCATTCCAAGTACATCCTCCAGAGCATCAAAAAATTTTTAATTACCAATTGTCCAAATGCCGAAGAGTSGTGGAAAATGCGTTTGGACACTTAAAGCCTCGTTTTAGGAGAATAGGGAAAGGAGTCGAGAACCACATCAAAAGTGTTCCTCTTATAATTAAAGCAGCCTGTACATTGCATAACTTTTTAAATTGTCATAATGATGTCATCAACCACAAATGGATAGAAGAACAAATCACTTACGAAAGGAGTGTACGCCTGGAACAGCCCGAGCACACAGATGCTGTAGCAGATTTTGAAGCAGAACCTAAACCAATTAGAAGAGCGATTGCGAATTCATTTTGTAAGTTTGTTCTACATTTGTAATTATTTTAATTTTTCATTTAACAAATTAATAAGGTCTTTATAAAATTTTTTCGTATTTTCACTCATTTCTTTTAAAATATCATTCCTTTTCTCTTCCGAAAGAACTGCTTTTTCGGTTAGTTCCACCATGCTTTCTTGCGCCCCCTTCATGGACTCCATTTCTCTCTCAAACATATCTGAAGTCTTTTCCAAATTCTCTACTAAACGCTCATGGGTTAATTTTCTTCTTTTTGCAGACTCCGGAGTCATCGAAAGTCCTGCAAGTTCATCGCTTGAAATTAATTGGGATTGGCTGCTCGTCGAAGGGTAGATAGCAGCGCAACCAATGTTGTCTTCTGGTTCCACATCTTGAATTAAAATAAAATAATAAATAAAAGAGCAAACAAAAATTCCATTTTTATATTACCTATACTCTCTTGCATGAGTTCTTTGAAATTTACTGCCTTATTACCACTGAGTATTTCTTCCACCTCTTTGTAGTGGATCCAAGATGAAGGCGAACCACCAGTCATACCCACCGCATTCTTTTCTAATCTATAAAATTAAATACATATTATAATGCTGCACTTTTTCCTTTATTTCAGCTGCACTGTAGTTCATCTGCATTTTTGAAAATTTCTTTTCCGAACGCGCAAAGATATGAACATTTTTTTCGCGCTTCGTAATTCTTTTATACTATCTGCCCAGTGCAATAGCAGCAATTTCTCTGCATCTACTGTCCATCTAACACGGGTTTTCCTTTTCCTAATTACAATTTAATAAAATTATTATATATAAGTATATTTGTATGCATAAAAAATAAAAATATATAAATTTCTGTTAAACTTAAAACAATTAGCTGAGACATAAGAATTAATGAAAAAAGATGATGGTGATTATTGTATGAGTCNATTTTTTTGGTTCTCGAGTTCACTAGTCGCGACCGTTCCGGCACTAGGGAGATGCTTTGGCATTACACTTAGTGATGAAATGCCAGAGCATTGAATTTCCAATTATTTTCATTATCAAAACAAATKATATATTAATTTCTTATTCTTAATTAAAGTATTCTGCTGACCAAGCACTAATACTGTGGGAAGACACAATTTGTTTATATTCGTCGTAAAGTGTCTGGGTGGCTGCTGCCGTTAACTTGCAAGCTTACACACAAACATTCATATTAACGCTGGTTTGTTTGCGAAGCTGTGCAGGGACAATTGGCGGCCGTTCGTTTATTTTTTTCCACACAGCTCGGATTTTCTACCAACAATACAATGTTGTGACGCATTCTCGCCACTTTGACTCTTTGACAAAAAGTGAGCTTCGTCATTGGCTGGCCGTGTGAACGGAGATTTCTTATGAAGCATTGAGTATACATATTTACATGCATATGTTGCATGTAGACAAATTTACAAACATTATGCGTATGGTCTGTCATATTTGTTTACATGCACACATAATTCTATGTATGTATGTATATGAGCACATGTGCGACCGCTAGATCTTTTAATATGATATCAAAGCTTTTAAGGTAAGTGTATAAGTTTAAAACTAATTACCTTAACTTGTATTAATTATTTGGATAATAATATAAACTTTATTATACATTTTTAATGATTTTATGGAATCATCATGAAATACATATGTATATATGTAAATAAATTTTAATATATATACATACGTACTTATGTACATATATACTAAGTATATGCTTTGATACCAAATATATATGGATCATATGTATATAAATTATGACCGAGTCGGTTTCGCATAGAAAATAAACGAATCTCTAGGCGTAAATTTGTTTACATTGGAATTAGCATTACTTTTTCTCATTTAACACTGAAAATGCTCAATTCTGTTACTTTCGTGGTGAAACACGCTTATAATTTGTCTGTGGTGAAACTCCTCCATCTCGACCGAGTTATAGCACGTTCACATCTAAGCAGGTTATGGTTAACAAAAATTAACCTCAAAGCTAACCTTGTTGCGTTCACATAWAGCAAAGATAACCCAATTAAATGAGAGAAATTGACAGCTGTAGGCAYTTGTGTTTTTTTTGTTGTTTACATATTTTCTTCTAGTAAAAAATATGTTAATGCATGAGTGATGGATTCAAAATTCAAAAAATGTTTACTTTTGTTTGCTACAAACCAAGAAGAAAGCAATAAATATCTAGCTGCATTAAATTCCTGTAGCCGAGAATATAAAGTTGCTATCCAACAAAGTGAGCAGGAATTACGGATACGAAGAGCTCGAGTAATATCGATTTATTATGAAATATTAATGTTGACACCAATACCTCTTTGTAAGAAAATAAACCCAAGAAATATTTGGGCATACGTAAGTAAAAAAAGCACAATAAATTATAAACACATTTAAATACATATACTCAGGAAGCGACATGGGAACTTCTGGGAAAAGGATATTCCATCAATGAACGACTGCGTTTTTAAGAAAACCTTTCGCAGGGTAACCTTTTGTGTGAATATGTCAAAGGTATTATCAAASAGGGTTCATGCTATAGGAAGTGCATCCCATWGCAGAAAAGGGTAGCTGTTGTCGTYTACACATTAAAATCTACGGCGGAGTATGAAACTGTTGCACGACTGTTCGGTGTTTCGAAGGCAATCGTCAGCGAAATATTTCTTGCTTTTTGCCACGAAGTGTGGCAATCATTGCGTCCCATTTATTTGACAGAACAATTGAGGTACAGTGAAAAAGTGGATGAGTGTGTTCATGAGTTTGAGAAGCTTGGCTTTCCGCAATGTCTTGGTGCCATAGACGGTTGCCACATTAAAGTTCGGCCACCTGGGAAGGATTGCACGGATTATTACAATTATAAGGGGTGGTACTCCACAGTTTTATTTGCCCTTGTAGGTTATAGGTTAGAGGTATAATGAATTTTTACTTGATATTTTCATTAATTTCTTTTTTATCCAGATATCGCTTCCTCTACATTAATGTTGGCTGCCCAGGTCGATGCAATGACTCAAAAATTTTTCTATGTAGCAAACTAAATACTGCATGGAAGGACCCAACCTTCACTGCAAAAAGCAAAGCTATTAATGGCGTGAATGTTCCTGTGGGGATGTTCGTTATGGGTTATTCGGCTTTCCGTTTTGCCAACAAGCCCTATCCATTCCAAGTACATCCTCCAGAGCATGAAAAAATGTTTAATTACCAATTGTCCAAATGCCGAAGAGTGGTGGAAAATGCGTTTGRACACCTAAAGGCTCGTTTTAGGAGAATAGGGAAAGGAGTCGACAACCACATCAAATATGTTCCTCTTATAATTAAAGCAGCCTGTACATTGCATAATTTTTTAAATTGTCATAATTATGTCATCAACCACAAATGGATAGAAGAACAAACCACTTACGAAAGTAGTGTACGCCTGGAACAGCCCGAGCACACAGATGCTGTAGCAGATTTTGAAGCAGAACCTGAAACAATTAGAAGAGCGATTGTGCTATAGGAATATTCATTTTGTAAGTTTGTTCTACATTTGTAATTATTTTTATTTTTTATTTAACAAATTAATAAGGTCTTTCGGTTAGTTTCACCATTCTTTCTTGCACCCCTCTCATGGACTCCATTTCTTTCTCAAACATATCTGAAGTTTYTTCCAAATTCTCTACTAAACGCTCATGGGTTAATTTCCTTCTTTTTGCAGACTCCGGAGTCGTCGAAAGTATTGCAAGCTCATTGCTTGCAACCAATATTGTCTTCTGGTTCCACATCTTGAATTAAAATRAAATAATAAAAAAAATTTCATTTCTATATTTAGGTAATACACTCTCTTGCATGAGTTCTTTGAAATTTACTGCCTTATTACCACTGAGTATTTYTTCCACCTCCTTGTAGTGGATCCAAGAGGAAGGCGAACCACCAGTCATACCCACCGCATTCTCTTCTAATCTATAAAATAAAATACATATTATAATGCTGTGAGTATGCAGCTAAATATACTTTTTTAATTTTAAATGTACTTATTGTATCGATGGGTATAATTATGCACTTTTTCCTTTATTTCAGCTGCACTGTAGTTCATCTGCCTTTTTGAAAATTCCTTTTCCAAACGCGCAAAGATATGAAATTTTTTTTTCGCGCTTCGTAATTCTTCTATACTATCTGCACAGTGCAATAGCAGCAATTTCTCTGCATCTACTGTCCATCTAACACCGTTTCTCCTTTTCCTAATTACAATTTAATAAAATTATTATATATAAGTATATTTGTATGCATAAAAAATAAAAATATATAAATTAAAATTTATACTTACCGGTGTATTTGATCCATTTTTTAAATTCCT
>NW_017537395.1:16044-20303 GCF_001853355.1 Bactrocera latifrons | reverse complement strand
TATGAACAATTGAAAATTCAATAAAAAATAACGCAAGAAATACCGCAAGACTTTTTCGACAAACTATAATTTTTGTTGACTGAACTTGCTGCTATCCAAAGCCGGTTTTCGGCATATATGTCCTTTGTTGTTTGCTTTGTTATTTGGTATTGTCACTTATTATTACCTTTTCGGTTTTTATTACCGCACTTCCTAACAGGTTAAAATTTATTATTATTATATTTTTTCGAAATCTTAATTATTTTTATTTATTTTTTTCTTTATTTAGCCAAAGTGCCTTTCTTTATGGCTCGAAGGACTATGTACAAAACTCACCTTCTCACACACACTTCCTTTTAAAAACAAAAAATGCACTAAATTCCAAAGAATCACTATAAACATTTTATTTCTTTCGAAATTCACTTAAGAATTGTTCTTACAAAATGTGTTTTAGAATTTAGGTTTAAAAGTTATATATATTACATATACAAAATAATGAAGTTATGGTAAATTAAAACAGTAATTTTAAAAACGTTAAATATACAAAGGCGGGTAACTGCGAAAGGGAACCGGGATGTTGCGATGCTGCGAAAAGCGGAGGTGTATATCGATCGACGTCGTATCGACAAAAGGTGTGCGAGTTCCTTTATTTYCTCTTTTGTTTTAATTAGAATGCTGGATGGTGTCATCGCTTTTTGGTTATTGCGCGTGTATTTGTTAATGTGTAGTTCTCTCTCTTCTTTGGATTCGGTGTGGTGAACTGATKTAAATGTGATGTGACGTCGCTACTCATTTAGCCATCTTCATTTAAGTTGTGTTTGATCGCAGGAATACCAGGGTCTTTATGAATATTTTCGCTACGCATATACTATGGGATCACGTGATTATTCCAGGCATTTTGATTGAAACCTTTGTAATATGTCAATATTAGTTGCATGGGTCGTACCCCACATTCATTCACATTTATACGCCAGTTCGCTAGCCATTCTTTGACAGAACTTAAATGCTTCGTTAATATTCTTGATGCTAAAATATGGCATTTATTACGGCTCAAAATAGCTGTGTCAAAATTTGAAGTTAATACATTATTACCTGTGGAAGATCTGCTGTATACCTATGTAAATGATGTTAAGTGTTGGGATTAAAACACTGCTCTGGGGTACACCAGCCCTTATCTGTCATTCATCAGATATGAAATTTCCCACTTTTACCATAAATTTTCRTTAGAATTCTATTTACTTGTTCTATTGTGCCATGCTTCGCACGAAAACCKAATTGATGCATTGGTATTTTATTATTTTCATGGAGGAAAGGATACATCTTTGATAGTAGTATTTCTTCTTTTGAAAGACAGGGTAGAATACTGATTGGTCTGTATGAATACGGCTGTGTTCAGTCTTTCCCAGGTTTATCTATCAAGATAATCTGCGACTTTTTCCATGAAATTGGATAATATCCTAAACTAAGAATTGCATTGAAGAGCAAAGAGAGCAATAATTGGTGACTCAATAAGCATTTTTAGGGAAATATTATCATGTCCCGGAGACTGTTGTGGATTAAGTTCTTTGATGATACCAATAATTTCAGAAGGTGAAGTCTTAAGAGACTCGAGCAACTCTTCAGCTATGTTGGGTAAGATTGACAGCTTAAAGTTGTTCTTTGGAAAATTGGGTTGAAATACCTTTTCTATTGATTTGCAAAACAAATAGCCTTTTGCTCGTCTCTTCGGTCCCAATTTCCACCCACGTTTCGTATAGGCATGTTGGAGTCAGTTGGTGGCTTCATGGCCTTTTGGCTTTCCAAAAGGAATTTTGCTTGTTTGAATTTGGACTCAGCCTCTTTATATACATTTCGGTGTTCAATTCTTCCTCACGTTTAAGMCCTTTTTTTAATTTACGTACAGTAGATTTTAATTRAAGCTGAGTGGAAGGGGAACGATTTATCTGCCATTCACGTCTTGCACGCCTTTTTTCATGTATGTACAAGCATTTCTATTTCTCTATTAGAGATTTTCTGAAACCAAGCGGATTATAGCTTTTGTTTGGTGTTGCTAGGACAGCTGCGCTGGTTAGTATATCATTGACTTCTCTTATGCTTCCGTCAATATCTCTTCCTGTATTTATCTTGTACTCAATATCTATGTGGCTACTGACGTGTTTTTATATTTTAGCCAATTCGTTTTATAAGAAATTAGACCCTTTTTTTGGATTAACGAATATGGGTTGTTCACACAATTATATTAGTACAAGAGAGTGATTAGAACATAGAGGAKTACATGTATCATCTGTTATGTGCGATTTATCTATATTTTTGATTAAAGCAAAATCAATTAAATCTGGTATTTTCTTACGATCACTAGGCCAATATGTCGGCTTACCAGCTTATTTCAAGGTTATTGTGCCTATTTATAACAATTTGATACAGCTGTCGTCCTTTTGGGTTATTAAGACGTGAGCCCCAGAATGTGTGTTTTGCGTTGTAATTTCCACCTGCTAGAAATCTTTGACCTTCTTCTTGATTGGCGTAGTCACCGCTTACGCGATTATAGCCGAGTTAACAACAGGGCGCTAGTCGTTTCTTCTTTTCGCTACGTGGCGCCAATTRGATATTCCAAGTGAAGCCAGGTCCTTCTCCACTTGGTCCTTCCAACGGAGTGGAGGTCTTCCTCTTCCTCTGCTTCCCCCGGCGGGTGCTGCGTCGAATACTTTCAGAGCTGGAGAGTTTTCGTCCATCCGGACAACATGACCTAGTCAGCGTAGCCGCTGTCTTTTAATTCGCTGAACTATGTCAATGTCGTCGTATATCTCGTACAGCTCATCGTTCCATCGAATGCGATATTCGCCGTGGCCAACGCGCAAAGGACCATAAATCTTTCGCAGAACTTTTCTCTCGAAAACTCGCAACGTCGACTCATCAGTTGTTGTCATCGTCCAAGCCTSTGCACCATATAGCAGGACGGGWATTATGAGTGACTTATAGAGTTTGSTTTTTGTTTGTCGAGAGAGGACTTTGCTTCTCAATTGCCTACTCAGTCCGAAGTAGCACCTGTTGGCAAGAGTTATCCTGCGTTGGATTTCTAGGCTGACATTATTGGTGGTGTTTACGCTGGTTCCAAGATAGACGAAATTATTTACGACTTCAAAGTTATGACTGTCAACAGTGACGTGAGTGCCAAGTCGCGAGTGCGACGACTGTTTGTTTGATGACAGGAGATATTTCGTCTTGCCCTCGTTCACTGCCAGACCCATTTGTGTTGCTTCCTAGTCCAGTCTGGAGAAAGCGGAACTAGCGGCGCGGGTGTTGAGGCCAATGATATCAATATCATCGGCCACGCCAGCAGCTGGACACTCTTATAGAAGATGGTACCTTCTCTATTTGGTTCTGCAGCTCGAACTATTTTCTCCAGAAGCATCTTTGACCTAGTGTTTCAAAAAAGTCTTTAAATTCGATTTCTGTAATTTTAATACGAGGTAGACAGTATACAACCGTAAGGTTTAAGTCAAAACCCCGATTTTTTAGTGATATTGTGATTTTTGAAGTCAGAATAGATCTAAGGTCGCGGTGCATTCCTCAATTATTTATCTATTTATCTATCTTGTGGTATTGTTGTAGCTTGTAACTGTGGTGTGGCATGAAATTCTAGAGTAGAGTGGTTTAAACGATTTCTAATCAACACTGCGCTTTTCCATCGGGATGATTTGTAACATATAGTCTAAATCGCGGTGTATTGAAATTATTTTTATTTGTTAGATGAGTTTCTGAAATAAGCATTACATCTATATTCTTTTCAGACCGAAATCTGATAATCTCTAATTTATGTTGGTTAATACCGTTAGCTGCTTTTGTACTCAATAAATTTTGCAGCATTGGATTTTTTGATTTTATTAAATCTTGGATCATGTTTTGCATGGTAGACATAAATTATGTCATACACTGTGTAAGATTTATAATCATAGTTTCAATACCTCCATTTGGAGGATGGAGTTGCAGTTGTGTTGCCTTTCACCACATTTGAAAAGCTTCCTTGCATATTATTATTGTTAGAAGTAACAGGATTTGAACTTTTGTTGCTGTAATTTCATTACGGGTTGTTTGTAACATTTGGTTACGACGTGCTTGAATGTCCTGTAACAGGGAAAACCTCTGTAGTTAGCAGTGTGATTTCCTCCGCAATTACTGCATTTTTATACTCTCGCAACAAAGTTGCTAGAGAGAGTATTATAGTTTTGTTCACATAACGGTTGTTTGTAAGTCCTAAAACTAAAAGAGTCAGATATAGG
>NW_017537395.1:5403-15024 GCF_001853355.1 Bactrocera latifrons | reverse complement strand
TAATTTCGCAACAAGAGTATTACTGCTATGTTCGCGCAAATATATTGGAGGTGGTTTGGCATTAACGACTGTGGTGGTACCCTTCGCATCGTCGTCTGAACCATTGCTTAGTATGGCAAATCTGTTACCATTTAAAACTTCAAGTTTATTTTTATTTGGTGTGCCGCCTTGAAATTTTTTTGGATTTACCGCTGACTTTGAAGGACTTAATTTCCTTTTAATATTCACGTAGGGGTCAATGATTGTTTGTACAGACGGGCCTTTTTTTGTTGATACACTTTCACCTTGCGTTGTGATTTTCTTCGTTGCCTACGCTTTTGCTGGTACCGGCAGTATGGTTGCTGTCAGCGCATTTGTTGTTGCCCGATTGTTGTTTTCCCCTGCTTCTGCTCACTACGTTGTTTGCTTCGTTTCCTTTCCAGCTAATCGCCGCGATGACTCATAATCGCCGTTACACTTTTTTTATTGCTAGAGTTGTGGTTGTTGTTGGGTCGACAAAGCTGAAGTAGGCATTTACTGAATGAAATTCAGTAATGGATCGGTTTCGAAAATTTCTAAACTCAAGATGGCAAAGCTCATAGGAACTAATTGTCCAAAGTTTTATCGGAATATATTAATTGGTGCTTGATTTCTGTACTTGAAAGTGAGAGAACCATATGGATTTTAAAATTACGCTATGTGGGAAGTACACGGTTATAATACGATTGTACACATTTTTACAGTGCAGGATAGGATCTCCAAGATWATGTTGGCTACCAAATTTGGTTCAAATTGGTCGAGTAAGTCCGCAGATGTGTGATTTTACCAAAAATGGGTGCTGCCGCGTTCCTTGCAAATATATCCTTCTGAATGCATAATTTATTGCCTCTCGATCTTTTAGTTATTGATTTATTCACTTAGTAGGTGGGGTTATAATTCGATTTCATTCATTTTCAAGCTCTAAGCGAACTTTGTTATTTGGCGGTGCTACTCTATTGTCCAATTTTCACATCGCGCTTTTGTGCCTTATTAAGAGTAGAATTTTATGTTTCTGACAAATTTGCTTGTTGAATTATAATTTTCATCATAACTATTATATGCTTATCCATCTTTTTAGATTAGAAAATTTTCAGCCCACTGATGCTCCTTTCTAGCAAGATGCTTTGTAGCAAATAATGGGTTTGTATCTAATTTGGAGCATTTTTTGTAGTCCTTTATATGTTTTTGTTTAACGGGATTTTGTAAAAGGGCAATGTACCGATACGCCCATCTGCAATATCAACCCAAGAAACTTGTGAACTAAGTTTCATCAAGATGTCTTAATTTTTTATCAACTTTTCACTTATAGGAACAGACGTAAAGACAGACAAACGATGAACTTATTGCTATTTCTTTTCTTTTGGGTAGGGGTAAAAGTGACACCTCTAAGATCTCAACTAGATTGCGCTATTTTKATACACTATTCGTACGATCTTTAAATATAGCTATCCATTTACACGATGAAAGCTAACTTTGGTACACTGAAGTAGTAGCTTTGTTAATTTGGATGTTGAGAAGTTTGTGCGAAGGATGGCTATGATGCTATTTGGTTATCGACCAGAAGACATTTAAAACCTGTATGAAAGGAATTTTTTTATCAAGCTCTGCCGAAAAGGACCATGTTTTTTAAAGGAGAAATTTATGTAGGTATACAATTTCGTATATGCGAAAAGCAGCAGATATTAGACATTAAAAGAGCGGCTTATCCTCCTGCTTTTAAAAACATAAATATAAGAGATTTACTGGCTATATGGAATGCATATAAAATCCTGACTGACTCCTGAGATAATGACGAAGTGGAAGATTGTACTACTTTTAGACAATTCCACTTCTCCTACCAGGAACATGACACTCAAATATAAAAACAACAACAAAAGACAACTATCATAACCTCAAAAGGTTAATATAAGAATAATGAAAATAAAAAGAAATTCGCGGAAATCTAATGATATCGAGAATACGGTGAAGTTTCTTGACTTATGAACATAATGGCACACTTGGAGCATAACATTGGTTATATTAAAAAGACAGATGACAGCTGTACGATATCCAGTGAGGAGTTTTAAGGAGGGATACTCACTTCCCAGGCAGCTTTGAAAACCACACGATAGAGTATTCACTATGTAGGGATGTAGAAAAAGGCTACAGTTTCAATCCTTTCAAATCACCCAGAGCAGACGATATATTCCCCGCTCAGCTACAGCATGCTCAGAAATACGTAATAAGCTGGCTAATCACCATGCTAAAAGGGGCATTGCAATTATGTTATATTCCCTCGTTATGAAGGAAAGCCAATACATATCGACCGTAGCGACGGGAATATTTAAAAAAGCGGATTAAATACTTTTAATCATTCGAATGGAGGATGGTGTCATGTGTAGAAGTTCACGCAAGTGAGGAAAGTTCTCTGATCGCCATTCACTTGGGAGTGGCCAGAAACGACTTCCGATCCTTGACCACGTATCCTTTGGGTATCCTAAGAACATCCGTTTGAAGGCGAGCTAAAGTGAGAAAGCGAAMCATCCCCTTCATAGGGTTGTGCGCTGGGTTTGGGATCCGCCACGTAAAAAAAAACACCCCCAATGAAAAAGCAACAATATCCTCGGATGAGAGACCCCACTTTTGACCATGGCAAACGAAATAAGGGCTACGAATTGAGGGTATGCACCTGGAATGGCCGGTACCTTAATTGGAAAAGTGTCGCTGCCCAGCTGGTTGATATCCTCGTGAAAATAAAGGCTGACATCACCGCCGTCCAAGAAATGCGATGGACGGAACAAGGACTGAGACGAGTAGGCCCTTGTGACATTTACTACAGTGGCCATATAATTTGGTGTGGGATTCGCGGTGGAAGAGAGATTTCATCGCCGAGTACTATCATTCACCCCGGTGAATGAACATCTAGCCACAATCCGCATSAWAGTGAGGTTCTTCAACATATCGCTGACTTGCGCCCACGCCACGACGGATGAGAAGAACGATGTTACCAAAGATGCCTATTATGAGTGCTTGGAGCGCACTTATGAGAGCTGTCCCCGCTACGATATCAAAATCGTTCTTGGCGACTTAACGCCAGGGTATGCAAAGAAGGTATCTTTGGCACTACGATCGGTGAATTCAGCCTCCACGAGGACACATCCCCAAATGAGTTGAGGCTGATCGACTTCGCCGGGGCCCGAAATGTCGTTAACTCTAGTACTAGATTACAGCATAAGAAGATTCATCAAGCCTCTCCGGATCGAAAAACTATCAACCAGATCGATTATGTTGTGATAGACGAAAGACACGTCTTAAGTGTTTTAGATGTGCGTGCGCTCCGAGGTCCTAACATCGACTCAGACCACTATCTTGTTGCAGCCAAGATTCGCACCCGGCTCTGTGCACCAAAAAAAAGCACGCCAACAAACACAAAGAAGGTTCGACSTCGAGAAGCTGCAATCACAACAGACAGCCGAACGAATTTTTACTCGGCTTGCACTCCTTCTCTCTAAAACACTCGCCAACAACTCGGSGTAAGGGAACTGTGGGACGGCAAACTCCTTACGTACAGCCGCAACCGAAACCATTGGTTTTCGGAAAGCGCAAAAGGACWGCTGGTACGACGAGGAGTGCCTTCTCACAGTGGAGAGGAAACAGGCTGCCTACCTCGCACCGTTATGATCGACTACAACACGTGCGGGATGGGATAGATAGCGAGAGTTGAGGAGGGAAGCGAGACGCATTTGCAGACAGAAAAAGAAAAAGGCCGGAATGCTTGAGTACGAAGAACTTGATAAGCTGGCCGACAGGGGTAATGCTCGAAAATTCTACGAAATAATGCGACGGATTTCAGAAGGTTTCAAGACCTGAGCATACTCTTGTAGAAACCCCAAAGGCGATCTAGCCACCGATGCCCAGAGCAGTGAACGCACAACGGCAAAAGACAGCGAACTCGATTCACCAATCGTTCCATTGCCTGACCATGAAGAAGTTCGAATAGCAATTGCCCGCCTGAAAAACAACAAAGTAGCAGGGGCCGATGGATTGCCGGCCGAGCTATTCAAACATGGCGGCGAAGAGCTGAAAAGGTRCATGCATCAGCTTCTTTGCAAAATATGGTCGGACGAAAGTATGCACAGCGATTGGAATTTAAGTGTGCTATAAAAAAGGAGACCCCACAATCTGCGCCAACTACCGTGGAATAAGCCTCTTCAACATCGCATATAAGGTTCTGTCGAGCGTATTGAGTGAAAGATTCAAGCCCACCGTCAACAAACTGATTCGACTTTATCAGTATGGCTTTAGACCTGGAAAATCAACAACCGACCAGATATTCACCATGCGCCAAATCTTGGAAAAAACCCGTGAATGGAGAATCGACACACACCACCTCTTCGTCGATTTCAAAGCTGCTTTCGACAGCACGAAAAAGAAGCTGCCCTTATGCCGCGATGTCTGAATTAGGTATCCCTGCAAAATTTATACGGCTGTGTAAGTTGACGTTGAGCAGCACCAAAAGGTCCGTCAGAATCGGGAAGGACTTCTCCGAGCCTTTCGATACCAAATGAGGTTTCAGATAAGGCGATTCYTTATCGTGCGACTTTTTCAACCTGCTTCTGGAAAAAATAGCTCAAACTGTAGAAATAAATTGAGTGTACAGCTGATGGCGTATGGCGATGATTTTGATATGATCGACCTGAACACCCACGCCGGTAGTTCTGCTTTCTCCAGACTGGACAAGGAAGCAAGACAAATGGTCTGGCAGTGAACGAGGGCAAGATGAAATATCTCCTGTCATCAAAAAAACAGACGTCGCACTCGCGAGTTGGCACTCACGTCACTGTTAACAGTCATAGCTTTGGAGTTGTAGATAATTTCGTCTATTTTGGAACCAGCGCAAACACCACCAACAATGTCAGCCTTGAAATCCAACGCAGGATAACTCTTGCCATGTGCTACTTCGGACTAAGTAGGCAATTGAGAAGCAAAGTCCTCTCTCCACAAACAAAAACCAAACTATATAAGTTACTCATAATTCCCGTCCTGCGAATGGTGCAGAGGCTTGGACGATGTTAACAACGGATGAGTCGACGCTGCGAATTTTCGAAAGAAAAGCGAAAGAAAAAAAAGCGAATTAAAAGCAGCGGCTACGCTGGCTAGGTCATGTTGTCCAGATGGACGAAAACACTCCAGCTCTGAAAGCATTCGACGCAGTACCCGTCGGGAGAAGCAGAGGAAGAGGAAGACCTCCACTCCGTTGGAAGGACCAAGTGGAGAAGGACCTGGCTTCACTTGGAATATATAATTGGTGGCACGTAGCGAAAAGAAGAAACGACTGGCGCGCTGTTAGCTCGGCTATTATTGCGTAAGTTGTGACTACGCCAATTAAGAAGAAGAAGAATTTCAAGCAATATCACAATTGCTCTTTCCTCAGCTTGCTCAATGAAATTATACGCGCTTTTCACAATTGCCCATAAAATAAATTCGAAGAAATTTCGGATCATTATCAGTCATAGGCATCAATGACCCAAATTTTAAGGCCTTCTATAATATTTTGAATGTAGTTTCAAAATTACGACCATCTGATGCGAAATTGCAAACTTTAGTAGAACCAAATGGCGTCATTTGGAGGAAAGAATTAAATGTGCGTATCTTTCGAAGAAATAATTTTGAATCAACTGAATCACCAGCAAGAAGGGATGATAATGAAGATTCGGGTAGAGTAGGTAGAGGTGCAGCACAACTTTCCTGATGCGCAGCACATTCCGGGTAGTTGAATAAAAATAATGAGCTTTGTATAATTTATATATATGTATAAAGATTAACTTTTGCAGATATCATTATTTATCACCGTTAAATTATCTGCAAATTGGTAAATTAATTTGTGTATACCGATTAACTATTATCAATGAAATAAATCAATAACACGAGAAGCAAGCGGAAATGAAATAGCTCGATAACTAAATTTAGTTATTTATATCCTAGAACCATATCATACACGGCGATTTAATGCATAGCGAATTTAAAAGTATAACTATGTGATAATATTTACATGTATATATTTAATTAAAGTTTTGAACAATCAAGCACTAATTATTTAAAAGCCGGAATAATTTTACTGTATTATCTTCATATAATTTGAATTTAATTTACACTTCAGTCTATGTAACTCTTGGCTGTTTATCCTAACATCAAAAATTGAAAAAGTAAGAACAATGGAATATTTTATTGCAAACTACACTAGTTTACAGTACATTTGTTGCCGAAGAAATTTTAGCTGTTGCTGACTACATATAATATGCTATTTCCAAAAATATAATTTAAATATTTTTATCAGCTCTAGTTTCAAAGATTCAGCTATGTAGGCATTGCACAGAAAAAAACAAGAAAAATTTTTTTAAGAAAAATAATTAATCATTAAAATCTAAAAAACTTCGTTGTAAAGCTCTTCTCCGATGTGGAGACGTTGGAAAATTACGTATTAGATACCAACAATAGTCAGACATCAAATTTGTATCCCAGAAACCCTGATAGCGCTCTTCCATGCCGCGTAAGTCTTGATGCATACGCTCTCCCTGCTGTTCGCTCATATTCCTAAATTTTCCGGAAACCTCTCTATTTGACTGTGGAGGAAGTGGAATTTTATACTCACATTGCATCCCATATTTTTTAATTGTAGCAAAAGGTCTTCTACAAGTTCAATATAATTTCCAGATTTTTTATTTCTGAGAAAATTCTGCATCACAGATACGAATGCTGTTCAAGCCTTTTGTTCTGACTCAGTCATAGAATTTCCAAATTGAGTATCTTTCGTAAGTTGTCTAATTTGGGGGCCATCAAAAATTCCGACTTTAATCTCTTCCATAGTGAGCTGAGGAAATTTTAGAAAAGCAGTTCCCATCTTTATATAATGATTTTACAAACTGTTTCATGATGCCCAGTTTTATATGTAATGGTGGAAGGATAATTTTGTTACGAGCTACTAATGAATTGTGGACTATATTGTCCTTTCCAGGCTCCATTTCTTCTCTCAAAGGCCAGTTTTTTCTCACCCAATGCTCTTGTGTAGCTCTACTGTACCAAAGACATATAAAACAGGGGAACGTGGTATAGCCACTTTCTTGACCGAGAAAAATCTTGACCATTTTTAARTCGACACAAATTTGCCACTCATGGTCACTGTATTTTATTTTATTTTTCAAGACTAGCGAAATGTTACAATATTCCTCCTTTAATTTTGTACTGTTGGCAATAGGTAACCCAACGTATTTATTTCCATTATGTAATGGAATATATTTAAGACTACGTTTTGAGCTGTCAAAGAATAAATGCCGGTCGTTTGGTTCGTATCGCTTTAAACCCATTTTTATCAACAAGTTTTTGATATCTGAACAAAAGGTAATGCCCTTTTCTTCGAAAAAATAACGCCGTAATTCTGGATCCCTTTCACGATAAAAACTTATTTTAGTATCTGAGGATAGCAAGTTTTTTCTTTTAGTCTTGATGCTAACAATTCTGAAGCTTGTTTAGAAAGATTTAAATCTCTTGCAAGATCATTCAATTCATTTGGGGAAAAGCGTTTGGCTCATTAGACATACCTTCAAAATCAGCTTTGTCTTGCCCTAATGGTTCAGATTTCTTTTTAGGCTCTGAAGAGTTAGGTGAACGCTGCACTGGACGTTAAACACAGCTAGTACTTGGTTACTGCCATTTAGCTCGATTTTTAGTGTTTAAACCGTTTATGTTCACACTACAAAAATAACAGTCTACGAGATGATTTCGTGGATCTGGCCAAAAAGTCGGTGTTCCAAATTTAAAGGCACTTCTTTTACTACTTTTTCATAATCTTAAATATTCTACACAAGATTTACAAACACAATTGGGAGCCCAATAATTCTTTCGATAGATGGCGCTGTATTAGAGTTACAAATATAATAGCATAATAACTACGTATTGCTAAAAATAAGGTATAGACTAAATTTAATGCTTTTATATTAAAATACAAAATAAATTTAGGATATATATACCTTTTACGTTTATATTTTTAACATAGCGCCATCTGTTGACTACTTATTCCATCCAATCAATAATTACCGCCATAAGTTAGAGTCTTTTGGAGCTAATGGATAATTGTGAGTTTCAAATAATAGACAAATAATTTGCAATAATATAATATTGCGATTATAAATTGTGATGTAATATCCTATCTCTCAAGTTGGATCAAATTGCACAGGGTGTGTAATCAAATTTAAAATCGGTTCAGTAGTTTAGGAGTCAATCGCGGACAAACAACGTGACACATGATTTTCATATATAGTATAAAGATTACTGAAATTTCATTCAGCTACACATATTTCCTCGGTAAATCTAATATCTTGCACTGGCAGTCTTTGAATAATTGTGAACTTGCCACCAGCCTCATAGGACCAGTTATAGAAGGCTTCAAACTCTTAACTTAAATCTGCCACCAATACTAACAGATTTACAGGCGAGTTCAACTAAGAAAAATCTTAAAGATGCAGTTAATAGACACAACATATGCAGTTTGATTTGAGTGAGTCTCAGGGTGAAATACTACACGCTATACCAAAGATGCAAGAACCAACGAATCGCATAATAGAGAGTGCTGCTAGTAATCTCAATAAGAAAATGCGATTGTTATTTGAAAATGTAAGTTATAACGTAGTGTAAGTGACAAATGTTTGCAAAGTGGTTAACAGTACCATTATTATTGATTGTGGCTTTATACACCTGGTATTACAAAGCGGGGCACGATTCCGATTACTTTGGCGGAGGGGTAAAAAAACCCAATTTCCGTATAAATAGGGTATGTCCGGATAGCGGAGCCTCTCCAGAGGAGGAATATCCAAAAATAATAATAAAATTACTTATATTTTTTAAAATTTTCACGATTAAAAGTTCAAAAAGATGCACTAATAACACAAGGTATTTCTCTATCTTCCATTAAATTTATTCACGTTTTTCACTATATATTTAAATATACAATATACACTCTAAACTTGAAATAAGTTCACATTTCAATTTTATTATGTAATATATCACCTAAATTTATTAATTTAAAAAGCACTTAGCGAACTCGGCTTTGCAAAGACTAGATTGTTTACAATTATGAGGAAAATGAGTGTTGCCACATCTTAAACACTAAATATGTAGGATTCTTAACGTTTTTTCTTTGTTTGTTTTCTGCGTGATTCTTTTTTATACTCTCGCAACAAAATTGCTAAAGAGAGTATTATAGTTTTGTTCACATAACGGTTGTTTGTAARTCCTAAAACTAAAAGAGTCAGGGTTATATATACCAAAGTGATCAGGGTGACGAGTGGAGTTGAAATCCGGATGTCTGTCTGTCCGTCCGTCCGTGCAAGCTATAATTTGAGTAAAAATTGAGATATCATGATGAAACGGTACACGTATTTCTTGGATCCATAAGAAGGTTAAGTTCGAAGATAGGCAAAATCGGCCCACTGCCACGCCCACAAAATGGCGGAAACCGAAAACCTATAAAGTGTTATAACTAAGCCATAAATAAAGATATTAAATATCCCCCCCTACTAAATTTTTTGTACATATCTCGAAAATTGCTATAGCTATGTCAACCATAGG
>NW_017537395.1:0-4533 GCF_001853355.1 Bactrocera latifrons | reverse complement strand
ACATACATATGTAAAGAATTGTAGACATTTTTGTAATTTAAGTTATTTGTATTTTGATTGCTCACTGTATTTGTATACATATGTACATATATACTATATTATTATATAATATTACTTATTTGCTTAATAAATTTAAAAAAGAAAATATCCATATACATGAATAGAGGAAGGAGAGTAAAAAACCTGCTAAAAGTGTAAGATATGGAGTTATTTATAAGTTTATGGTGTAATTTAATTAATTTGAAGTGAAAAATGTGAATAAAGTGTGTTTAATGTGAAATGTACGAATTTTGCGAATTTTTGAACTTTAAGGTCGAATATCTCCTAAACTAAGCGTTTGCGGTACCTATTTTTTAATCAGGAGGACTTCCTCTTTCCAAGGGTACCTTCAGATCGCGGCGCCAAAGAAATTGGAATTGAGCTTGCGGACTAAAAGTGGTGTGCACGATTTAAAAGTGGTGATTTTGACTTAAAGACTAAGCCTACTTCGAGGCCTTACGCGTTAAAATAACTACGAACATAAGAAACCCTCACAGAATCTTTGGGCGCCACGCTAGCGGACATATCCAAACCTTTAATGCTGTTTGAAAGCAGTAGAAATAATTCAGTTTTGTGGGTTTGTGACTGGTAATGTAGAATAAATACATTACGGCAAGATAAGCGCTAAAATCAAATTTGACCAATCAGCCAAAGCCGAATTTATATGATATATGTATGTAATTAAAAGACTCAATACTAAAAGATCTAAATTGCCCTAATACCTGATATGCAGACACAAGCTAGTCGTTGCAGCTTCGTAAGTTGGAGCCCTACCGAAGTCAGCGACGCTTTTGAGGTCCAGGCCACCGCCCCGTACGTGATCGCACAATCATGGTGTACAACCACCTAACGATTCATAGCTTACAGCCCCAGGATTGTCTCGCTAGCCGATTGCATACCATTAATGTTTTCGTCGCCTTGAAAAAGGTTAGGTCAACAAGCTGCTTCCACCGTAAAGTGGAATCCAGCGTGAGACCAAGATATTTGACCTTGTTGGTCATCTCTATATCTCTACCCTCATATATACATATGTGTATGTAAATGTTAATGATGWAATCGGAGGATAACCCCAATCACTCTTTAATAACGGTACTGTTAAAAAGTACTGTTTTCAAACTTAGAAACTTACTTAATTGACTTACACCCGCGATTTATATTGCAAATGAAAACGCGCGGGTAATTTGGTGTATAATGACTTTAATGTTAATTTAAAATACAATCAAATTGTAAATATATACACATTAGGGTGGTTTTAGTGAATAGAGGTGAATTTTTTTTCTGAAATTTGTGTGTGCTCACTTCTAGGAATGTGCCATTTATTGTAAAAATACAATTGTAAAAGTTTCAGCTTAATCGAACTTTGCCTTGAAATTTGATAAAATGGCCATTTTTCGGGGAAAGCGTTATTTTTCGAGTTTAACTAACGACTGATTGCACCTATTACAAAAAATTTATTATCAAATGAAAGGTAATTTTGTTGAAATTAAAGTCTATTATAATACATTTTCTTTGGAAATGTATGGTTTGGAAGATATTTAACATTTAATGGACCAAGTTCGTGTTACGTGCCTTTTTGGTGACACTCATAYATAATATTTTTCGGATTTAAGGCTCGCTTAAGTAGTTTTATACCTTTCATGAAAATGAAATGGTATATTAACTTTGGTCCGATGTTTGTAAGTATAAGAAGAAGAAGAGATAGACCCATACCCAAGTACACTAAAATGATCAGGAGCAGTAGGAGATTCGATTTAGCCATGTTCGTCTGTCCGTCTGTCTGTTTGAACGCAAACTAGTTCCTCAGTTTTTGAGATATCCGAATGGAACTTGGTAGGCAGATGTATTTCTATATTCTATTARACATTTGTCGGAACCGGCCAGATYGGACTGTATATAGCTGATATAACCTTGATTGTTCAGATATGAGATTTTGCTCTATATCTTTGGTACTAAAGCAAAAAGTGACATAATTGGGCCATCAAATTTCTTAACTTTTCATTCTATGCAACTTTACTTTAGTATATCCCATACTTTTACTAAAATAAAGCGACAACAACAAAAGATCAGAATAACTTTTATTATCCTTTACTTTTTCACATTTCAACCTCACTAAACATATTTTTTTCCAMTAAGCTGGCATCTCTAGTATTATTTGGTATTATATATTTCTGGCATCTCGTGGCTGACTTGTTGCTCATATTTACCGCTATGTATTCTGGTAGTAAGTAAAAAGTGGGGAATCCCCTATTTGATTTTGACGCTTTAAGGGAAATGTTATTTTAAAGTTTGTTGTGCTAAGTGAACAGTTCGATATTAGAAATTGCAAGATATTACATACATAGTTATATAATTAAATTCAAATGACTACTACCTCATCTAATGTTCGTGTTCGATCTAAAACCCTAATTTATTTAATTGGGTATTTATCTCATCAAATAATCGGGAGTAAACTGCCATCTGTTTCGCTGTTCGCAAAGTCGAAAAATTATATAACGAATGGAGGGCACTTCAGAAGTGCTCAAKATTGAAGGCAAAACGTCAAGAGGAAAAAAATCTTGCATTCACATTCACAGAAGCCATATGGAAGATATCGATGTGAATACAGCTCTAGCTGAACAAAGAAGAGAAGCAAGAAAAGCAAAAGCAGAAGAGTGGCGATGGTGACAGATTTCACCAGTAAGCGCTGGTAAGTTTATAGTATRGTTGCCCAATTTTACTTAAAAATTAGATACTCAAACCCATACTTAAATAGGTAATAAAATGCTGGCTCTTAGAAGCTAYAGCCTTTATTCGTTCCTATTTGTTACCAACATCAACAGTATTTTTCTCCCAAAATYCATACATTTTCTTTCCTTTTTTCATTGCAACATAAAATGTACGAGATAGTAATGACGGAAAAATTATCAATTTTGCTAGATAGGTGCAAAATTTCTGATAGAAATGTTGTGCGAATAATTTTCTCAACAGCTGAAAGTCTGGGCTGTAATGTAGAGGAATTTGCACTTAGTAGAAGTGTTTTAAGAAAACGCAGAATATCCTTTCGAAGTCAACGGGCCCAGAAAATCAAGGCGAGGCTTAAAAACTTAGACTTAGAGGGTATTGTTGTTCCTTGGGATGAACAACTTTTACCAAACCTTCTTCAGAAAGAATGTGCTGAACGGTTGGCAATCTTCGTAAGCAAAAGAGACTGTGAACAACTACTAGGGGTCCCGGAATTAGAAAATTCCGCAGGCGCCAGTCAGGCAGAAGCTGTTAGCGGTAGTCTAGAAGAATGGGATATTGGCGATAAAATTGTTGTTATGTGTTTTGATACGACGGCTTCCAACACAGGACGAATGAGAGGCGCATGCACCTTGTTCGTTTTACGGTCAGTATTTGAGTACAAAATGGCATCAACGACTGCTCCCCAACCTGACATGTTTAGAAGACTTCAAATACATTGGCCTAACATAGATCAGTCTAAATACATTGAAGGGGTACAGGATGATTCGGTTCACTGACTTCTTTCAGTGAAAGAGTTCGAAAAAGAGGTTTCGGAATTTCTTCTCTTTCAGTTAACTGAAAAACAGCCGAGGGATGATTATTTAGAACTTATTAAGTTATGTTTAATATTTTTAGGAAAAGTCCCTTCTCACGATGTTTCGTTTAACACTCCTGGTGCTTATCATCACTCCCGTTGGATGGCAAAAGCCATTTACTCTCTGAAAACGTTAATTTTTAGAGAACAGTTTTCTATGTCCGAAGAGGAAATGAAATAAAAAGAAAAATGGCAAAAAAGATTTTGTCGTACAGGAATTTAACAGAAGAAGAACCGTCTTCAAGGATAATGAGGGTGCAAGTTTCTGAAAATGAAGCCGTAAACCTATTTAAAAATATTTCGCTTCAGAACTTTGTTTCGGATCAAAACTGATTTTTTGACAGAGGACCCCAAGAAATGGTCGGAAAATAAAGACTTTTTGAAACTTCAAAGTTTTGTTAGGAGTATGAAGGTAATAAACGACACGGCAGAGAGAGGGGTTAAGTTAGTTCAAGACTTCAAAAGTATTCTTACAAAAGATGAGGAGCAAAAACAATTCCTGCTTCAGGTGGTAGCGGATTGTCGTCGGCTTTACCCTGATACTTCCAAAAGTACCCTTTGCCTACCCTTATCTTATGAATGATATTGGAAATAATAATATATAAATAAATTGATAAATTTTTTATAATTTTTGTTTTTAGTAGGCATGTTTATTTTGTTCGGATGTGAACGCTTGTGTTTAAAAAAACTACGATTTAAGTTTTTGTTGTTGCTCGCTTGGGGCCTGATGAAGCTTTGATTTAGGTCGGGTTGAACGTGTTTAGTTCTGACCATTTTTTTATCTACCCTTTCCGCAATTTCGTATTGGGTAGTTAKGAAATCGTTCATTTGTTGCCACGTTGGGCACTTTCTTCGTGATGAGAGCGATTGCTCCCATAGAAGTAACGACTTTTCTGGTAATGCGGCGGTGCAAATGT
>NW_017537394.1:99108-105398 GCF_001853355.1 Bactrocera latifrons | reverse complement strand
CCAGGGGCGATAATGCCCATATTACTTGTGGAGAAATGTAGACCTCGCAGATTATTACAACGTGCGATCCTGCACTTTTTTCTTGTGAGGTTTGAGCAAGAATAACCTCACAAAACAAACATTACAAAATAAACCTCACAAATCAGTTATGAGTTTTTCTCAGAATTGGACTGTAAGATAACGGCATTTTTCCCGTTAGACTTGAACGCAACGTGCAGGAAAAGTCTTCGCTCATAAAGATTTTTTTAACTTTATTTTAACGTGGGACTGTAACAAGACGCTGCTTTATTCTTCATTTATATAAAAACTAAAAGTTCATAATCTGTAAATTAAACTGTGTGGCCATCTATTTTCTTAAATAATTTATTTTAGTAACAATGAATCAAAAGCGAAAAGAAATTGGAGAATTAACGAAAAATAATTTTAAAACTAAGAGAATGTGGTAACATGTTTTGCGAAATTGGTGTAGTGGTCTTCAATTAGATACGTTATCAAAGCATTTAACACATCAGGAATTATTAGTTCAAAACGTCGTTACGGCCGCCCGAAAATATTAAGAGGCCGTCAAACAAAGAAAGTTATATCTGTCGTTAAAATAAACCCCGTCTCACATCTACACAGTTAATGGAAGATGCTAAACAACGACCTCGACAACAAATTTGCAGTGATATACCCTTCACAGGTGCATTTCTTTTAATAACTAGTTTAGAATATATTCTGTTTGCATGGAAGCTATGTATATGCTGTAGTAATTCGATATGAAAAATTTTTACGTATATTATATTTACCTTAAGCAGCATTGTCAAATTTCGTGAAGATATATCGTTAAATGCGGAAGTTTTCCATACAAGCCCTTTATTTTGATCGTTTGATCGTTCAGTTTGTTTGACCGCTACATGCTATAGTGAGCCGATCTGAACAATTTCTTCCGATATCACATTATTTCATATTTTATGAAGCTATATCGTCAAATGTGAGAGTTTTCCATACAAGAACTTGATTCCTAGCGTTCAGTTTGTACGGCAGCTATATGTTATAGTGGTCCGACGTCAGCATGACGTTTGCAAAATTTGAAAACGATATCTTAGAAACTGAGTTACCAGTTCGTATATATACAGACGTCCAAATCGCTAAATCGACTCAGCTCATCATACTGATCATTTGTATATATAGTATAGGGTTTCCGACACTTAATTCTGGGTGTTACAAACTTCGTGGCAAACTTTATATATCCTGAAATATAATGAAAAAAAACGCTGTGAAATTCGGATTGCCTGGGTATTTTACTTTCAACAGGGCAACGACAATAAGCACACTGATTACGTACAGCTCCTTTGACTCCTTTATAATGCTCCAAAGTTGTTACATAGACTTCCACAATCTCTGACCTCAACCCCAAAGAGCACTTGTGGGCTCTATTGGAATGCAGAATCCGCGGAAGAAATAACTCAATTTTTGCATTCGTTGTCCAAAAGGTTTTGGGAAGTTCAAAAACGTCGAGACTATCCCACCAGTTACCAATTACTTTGACTTGTATAAATTATAATGTGAGCAGAGACTATTTTGGTACTTATTTTTCGAATTCACAAGGAAATGTGTCTTATTTAATTTTTAAACAAACGATATTAAATAAAGACATTTTACATATGTTATCTTTTAATGCCAATGTTTGAATGCACAAAAAAAATTCAATGAAAGAGCAGTTTGGATTTTATTTATTTTCAAAAGCATTTGCTTATGATGAGCGAAGGCTTTTCTGACCAGTCTATGTACATATGTTTTTTAAAATGAAAAAGCAGTTGATTTCTTGACATTGACTAACCTCCAGTATCTTAGTGACACCTATATTGCTAGTTATTATCGCGTGACATTTCGACAAGCAAAATATTATTTAAAGATAGCCTGGAATAGTAGGTAAATATGTACATAAATACATATGTGTGTATCTTGTATCCATGTTTAGAGTAATTATTTTAATGAGAATTTTTAGCATATTAAATTATTAGCAAATTATTGAAATCAGTAATCCTATAAAGTGAAAATTTACAGACTATACATATATATAAATATTATATTAAGAATTCAGTACTTCGAATAAATAACAATAACCTACTTTTTTTTCATGCTATTTAAATTTCAAGATCTCGAACCCGCTCAGCGACAGTTTGAAAATACTATATCAAGATATCAAATGCCCACCTTAAGAATTTGACAGTTTGTATGGCCAGTTTTTTGCCTGTCGGGTTGCCGCGTTATAGCTGAAACACAGTTGTAGACAACAGGTGAATCGCTGTTGCTGCATTGACATATAAACTAGTTTTTGTAACGAAGAATTTGCAAATTGGTAAAACTCTGACGCGTACTAAGCCTGCGCTTACTGACTGGCGTGGTGTAGCTTTTAGAACTGTGTAGTGGGCAGACTAATGTGTCAATTGCCCCCCTCTTCTAAATTGAGGCCGTCCGCTGCCGCTTTCACAATTTTGGCTACCTCTTCCTTTTTGTCATTCATGCATCTAATTCTGCACCTATAATGGCAGCAAACGGCCAACATGCATTGGGAGGTGTGGTTATAGACTAGACAATGACGATGATTGCCCAAATAAGGTAGGCTTAAAATTTCCAAATGTTCGGTGAAGTACTCAAAAACTCTGTTTAAAGGCCGTTTGGGATCATTAAGCCACGATCATCTTTGATTATTGAATCATGGTTGTTGTAGGTAGTTTTGCATGCCGCCTTATTACCAATCATATATATGTATACTTAGCGTTTGTCTATGGTAAATTTTCAACGTGTCAATTAATTGATAAATTTGATCAATATCTGCCTAAAGGACTTTAGTTATGTGTGATTGGGGAAAAATTAATCCCAAACTGCTACATTTCCGCCAATAACTGGTATGTAATTTTATTTTGAAAACTGATAAATTTGCTGAGTATGCAAAAGTGGTAACATAACTCTGTAAAGGTGAAAAAAATTACCTACGGGTGCTCTTGTGAACCTTCCTATTATCTAGATCTTTCCGAATCGTTTTTTTTTAAGATTTTGGAAATTTATTGCTAATTATTTTATTGGTCCACACGTAAACTTTATCCCCAGGCTTGAAAACCCTCGCAAATTTACCGATATTGCTCCTTGCCAAATCGTTTTTTTGAGCTGTTATTAATTTGCTCTTTATTTTGGTTTTAAGGTACAATGGTATAGAAAAATGCAGATCAATTGATTACCATCCATCCACTGAATGAATTGATCTATTGTTTATTTGCAATAGCCAGAAATATTTCTTCCTTGGTATCATTTATATCCTGTTCTAGCTTAGTGCATCTACGATATAAAATCTCTCTATCTGCCAATTTATTGCACTATGGAGAGAAAGAGTTGTAAAAATATCTGCTGCAAAATGATCCTTAAGAACGGACTTTACTGCTTGTAAGTTCAGTGAACTTTCATTATCGACGTCGCATTCCTCGTATTTTCAAAAGAATTGTTTTACATCAACAATTGCACTTGAAGCGATTGGAATAAATGTGGCGAATTTTAATTTCCTTTAATTTTTTTTTCTTATATTTGGAAAATAGTACAGTAAAAGCTCCTTATTAGCGCTTCCTTTATTCGCGTTTTCACTACTCGCGGATTAAAAAAATGAGACCCAATTTCTATATTCGCGACTAAAAATTTTTTTATTCGCGGATCTAATAAGTACATACATATTAATAAAATTATTCCAATAGGTATCCAACCCAATATTCTTGTCAAATGGACTAATAAAAAATTAAAACAGATCTTATTACAAGTTAGCCTAAAGTAATGTTATTAAATGATATCGCTGAGGACTTTGACACAAGCCGAGTTCGCCGCGATCGGTTGAATGGAAGCAACCTTATACCTCTATAAATAAAGTATATTTTTAAATGTTCATAGTAAAAGCCGCTTTGCATGTTTTACTGTTTTGTCTTTCACATTAGTTACAAAAATTGTGAACGAGTAGCTCGTCACTACTACACTCTTCCTAGTTCATAATTTCAACTAAAAAAATTAGAAACGAGTTTCGACACGAAAAAAAACTGTGTTACCGCTTACAGTCGGATAATATACAGAAGAATTTGCAAACCTAGTAGCTGATGGAGGATACAAACCTGTGCAAGTATTTAATGCAGACGAAACTGCACTGGAAGAGAATGCCAAACAAAACATTCATTTCTAAAAGCGAAAAGTCTGCTCCTGGATTTAAAGCAGCAAAGGATAGACTTACACTGCTGCTATGTTCTAATGCATCTGGAGATTGTGTTATTAAGCCACTGTTGCTTTACAGATCGTTTAATCCTCGGGCTTTAAAAAATCAAAACAAAGACAACCTGCCAGTGTTTTGGCGTGCTAATAAGAAAGCGGGGATTACAAGCGCTATTTTTTGTGACTGATTCCGGAATTGTTTTATTTCTGAAGTTGATACTTATTTAAAAAACAGAATTTAGTCTTTAAAGTGCTCCTAGTTTTGAACAATGCACCAGGTCATCATCGCGAACTGGAAACTATGCATGCAAATGTAAAAGTGACATTTTTACCTCCCAACACGATGGCTTTGCTTGCACCTATGGGCCAAAGAATAATCCAGGCCTTTAAACTCTATTACATTAGACGAATCTTCAAAATCATATTGGATAATATGGAATGTAATTCTGATATGAATGTTATGGAATGCTGGAAGAAATTTGACATAGCAAAATGCATCGTAAACATAAAGAATCAATGGAAGAATTGAAGCCACACACATTGAAGTCATGCTGGCAAAAACTGTGGCCTGCTCTGACTGCAGAAAATGACGAAGAATCCTTGCAAGCTCAAATTTTGACGGCAAACATAGCCGAAATCGCAAATGGAATAGGGCGAGATGGATTCGAACAGATAAAATCAAGTGACATTCAGTAATTGCTTGAATCGCAAGATGAACGTTTGACTGAAACCGACTTGGCGGAAATGTTAAATTTACAACCTATTGAAGAAAAGGCTTCAACAAGCACTGGAAACGTGACATTCAATTTCAAAATCTTAGAATGGCAAATGAGCTCTGCGATTTCTTTATGAACAKTGATCCGTCTATGGAACGAAGTCTAATTTTTAAGAGATAAATTGCTAATGCGACTGCTGTGTATCAATCTGAATTGAAGGGCTTTTGAAAACTGCTAAGCAGTTGTATTGATGTAATACCGGATAGCCCTATGTTCCACCTAGGAACTACGGGGAAATATATATATATATAATACCGGATAGAGCCATGTGACCTACTGTGTTCCATTACCAGTATCGTTATTATTAACTTGTTTTATACTGTGACGAAATTTTATTGATGGGAATTTCTTAACAATCTCATCCTGGGGTTTACGCATTCAACAATCTCTTTCATTGGTAGCACAATTCTCTTCGGCTGTCGATAACGTTCTGGAAATCAATGGTTATCGGCTTCGGATAATATCGCAATAATAGCGTGTGCTGAAGCATCAGTTCTTAAATCAAATAGAATGGTTGGATCCCCCTACGTTAATTAAAATAAACGAAGTATTCGGAATAGGATATCAGTCAGAAATCGTTTTAACCTTCAGTTTCCTAAAATCAAATTCAAATTTCAAATTTCATTTACTGAGACCAAAAAGAAACCAAAATACAAATTATTTACAAAAGTAGATAGTTATAACTTAAGATTATACATATTTTATCTTAAACAAAAGTTTCCGAAAACAGATCTTAATCTAAAGGAAAAACGGAAACAAAAAGTTACAATAAATGCTTGATCCCGACATTTTTAAATGTATTCCGAGGGCTACGACTCAGTCTTAAAACTAATTTAAAACTTAAAACTGATTAAAAAAAGAAATCTTACAAGCTATAATAGCAAATAAAGCTTATGCTTAAACTAGCCCCTGTGCGACCCAGGTGTTGATTTTACATAAAAGTTTGAGCGGAAGGCTTCTGGCTGATTAACATCATTTATTATATTTTCTTTATTAATACCAAGTGGAGACAAATTCTTGCTGTTGACCCAAGTATGACTCGACTGCGACAAGATACCATCAGAAATAAATGGATTGTCACAATTCCGAACATGGTCGAAAAACCTTAATACTGCTCTTGTTGAATATTTATTAAAAGGGAGTACTTTAGAATTTGAATAGATATATTTATTTGAGTATCTCTTTTTAAAGTGAATGAAGTTTTTGTTTAAACAAAATCTTATAATTTTACGTTCAAATATTTCAATTTTTTTCATCAAAGAAGGCGAAAAATGAAACCAAATCGGC
>NW_017537394.1:75686-93233 GCF_001853355.1 Bactrocera latifrons | reverse complement strand
AATGCCAACAATAGCACACGATATAGACCGCGAAACTTAAGACAACCTATCACGTTGACGAACGCCGTGAGACTCTCTTCCTAAAATCAACTAAAATTTGCATCTTCTTTCTCCCTTTCTCAGCCATTCCTTTTTTGTCAAGATAAGATTATTATATGGTGATCGAGAAGATTGAATTATTCCATCAAGGAGTAATTTTTTTATTTTTCTGATTTATAATTTCTGAAGCAGCTACCGGGTAAGGTTATGACTTTGAATAAATCCTAGCCAACATTAGCTTTAAACAGCATGGCCTCATCTGGATTTGCAAAAACTTCTGAATATTTTTCCAATATAAAAGAAATATTTTCTGTATTTCCTGGTTCCTTAGGAATTCCACTATTATGTTGACATTTTTACAGTCATAATAAGACAATTTCTCTTCACCCCCCTTACAGTGATGAATTCTTTTTTACACTCTTGCAACCAGTTGCTGCAGAGTATTGAAGTTTTGTTCACCTAACGGGTGTACGGGTTATATACTTGAATATATAAATGAACAAGGTGACGAGAAAATTAAAATCCGGCTGAGTGTCTGTGCCCGTCTGCCCCTCCGTGCAAGCTGTAACATTAATAAAAATTGAGAATCTTGATAAAACTTCGTGGGCATATTCCTTGGTACAAAAAAAATTTTGAATTCGTAAATGGGCGTAATCGGATCACTGCCACGCCCACAAATCGCCATTAACCGAAAGCAAATAAAGTGCCATAACTAAGCACTTAATAAAGATATAAAATTGTAATTTGGCAMAGGCTAACGCAATAGTAAGGGACACCTGTGTGTAAAATTTTTTTGAAAAAGTGGGTGTGGCCACGACCTCTAATATGTTAAAGGGGTATTCTGGTCTAGGATTTTGCAAAAATGTATTTTTTTAGAACTTGAAAAATATGACCTTGGAAGGATTTTTCGAAATTCGACTTATTTTCGCAGATACAGTCGATTTTGTGACGTATCGTCCGTCTTCACTAGAATTGTCTCCCAAATTTTAAACGCGTTTTTCTCGAAACTACTTTTTTGAAGTGGTTGACATGATATCTCAAGCTCTACTTTACCCATTCCTTTGTAATTTGGTATATATCCTCTTATTCAATTCTTTATACAATGCTCTGTCAGCCTTGGATTTCCAAAAATTTTGATTTGAAGTATTTTTAAAAAATTCGAAAAGATCAAAAAATCGGATAAACATTTTTACAAGTCGACGCCAGGAAGAATGTTCTTGTTTTTGTGTTTAGACCTGCCCGTATTTTGACGAGTTTTGGTTTTTTTCTTGCAATTTTTTATTATATTATTAAAATGTCAGTAAAAAACATAAAAATGTTTTTAATTTTTTTTTATCTTTGTTTAAAAACTGTCTAAAATTCATGCGTATAGACCAGAATACCCCCTTAACGTCCATATCTCCTAAACCACTAAAGCTAAAACCGAGGCCTTTTTACTACTTCCTTTTCCTGAGTGTGTGGATTATTATAGGACRCCAGCCTTTGACTAAAGTTTTGGGATGCACTTCGGGTTTTTTGAGAATCTCGCTCAGCAAGTAACTCATTATAACATTTATCAGATACTGAGGAGCGTGTATATCGTATAGAGCTTTTATTGACCACTTTGCGGAGTTGAACGCATTCTTCACATTATTAGCGCGCAGTATTTTTTTGGACCACTTTTCCATCTTTTCCCATTTATTGCAGATTTCGCACTACTTCTCTCAGTGCGTCAATAGTGGACCTCTTTTTTATAAAGCCGTATTGTCTCTTTGATAATCGCCGTCTTTTTGGACTGCTAGCTCAGAGCGGTTTCTTAGGCTTTCCAAAACGTGTCGAGTATGCGAAGAGGTCGATATGTTCACGGTTCTTCTTTGGCTTTGGGATCAGAACCAGACGCTGTATCTTCCACGGATCGGGGAACACCTCTTCTCATGTACACGCATTGTACATGTTAATAAATAAACTGGGTCGAAGAGTTATGGTTTCTTTAAGGACTCTATTTGGTATACCACCTATTCCAGGCATTTTAGAGCTTTTGATTTTTTTCGTCTACTGATTTAGTTCGTCTATTGTAACTAATAGGGGTGGTTCCGTAGCTTCGTTTCGTTGAATATAGGAAATGGAGGCATGTGTCGGGAATAACGCTTCGATAACATTTTTCATAAATGATGCGTTCTTAGGTTGCTGCGACTTACTTTTGAACTTCGACATAAAATTTTGTATGCCGTTCCTCAGGGTTCACAGAGCTTTTCGAAACAGGATCTCGCTGATACGGATAATGGCTGACTTTACGAACTTTTTCTGGAATTTAAATGATTCTCTGAGGCGGATTTCGCGCAGTGATTAGGGCTTAGTAACAATCTCATTTTTTCATTGTTTTCTTTATTAGTATGTCCTACGGACAGGTCACACTTAAGACAGAGTGCTCTCCATCGCAAAGCTCGGGACATTTTTGCAACGTTTACAGAGGGCAGACCAGTCAGTCTGACTAACATATTTGTGTTGGAAACACCTAAAATATCTGGTAATAGATGAATATTCTCGGAGACGACAGATAGACCACCCTATCTTAACTTTACCCAATTTTGGTGCAGCTTTAGAGTCTTGAGCGCGCAGACAACTAAGAGTGCTGAAATCATAATTGTCCCACCCTGGGGGTTTCGCATGCCTTTGACATTCCATTTCTCCAGGTTTTGGATCCCACACTCTTTTTTTTTTGTGCCTCGCAGATTTCTTCCGGTGTTGTAATTTCGTCTAAGTCCTTACACACTATTGTAAAGTTATGGGTTTTTGGTTGTATCAGCGCCATTTCACCGCTCCCTTTAAGACGCTTTGAAATGACTCTTGTCTGCCTGATTTTTCAAACCGATCAAAAAGTCTGCTTTCGTCGTCTTCCGAATGTAGGTCATGTTTAATCTCAACTCTTCAAGACCGCTGTCACTCTTTATCTTCCGGAGAATATCAGCATATGACGCACTCTTCTTTTTTGGTTGTTATGATAGCTTCCGGCTTCGTTCTTATTTCCTTCTGAATCGGTTTATTCTTTTTCACAACATCCACCCATTTTTCACGTGCGCTATTTTAACCCATAATATTTTCCTATATTACTTTCATGGGCTCTCTGTTCATTTGTTGTACTTTTCAGTAGCTTTTTTGGGGTTTTGTGGGATGTAGGTCTCCCAATTCTCGCAGTTGCTTGTTAAAATGATCGGAGGTTTATTATTTAGTGAATTCTCTTCACTTTCGTTTGTTCGGTCAGCAGTTTCCTCACTAAATGTTGATCCAGCTGTGGTGGATTCCTTATTTCTGTCGTTTGGGGGCGTTCTCGAAATTTTAGAATTCCTCCGAAAAGGATTCTTTGGTGTACGCCCCATATTATTCTCAGAGAAGATACCTCAGTGAGAAAATAGTTTGGGTACACTTGTCAATCAGTATGTTCTCCAGTGACTTCAATGTCACGATGCGTAGTTCGAAAAGCCACACCGATCAATTTTTCTTCAAGCATTTTCGTCCTCAGCCTCGTTTTCATGTGGCGAAGTGTCGAAAAAGAGCATTCATAGCTCGTATTTGTCACAAAAAGTGTGCACAATATGCGAAGAAAACTGTTTTTGTCGACCGCAGATTCTCGGTTTTGCTTCGCCAACTTTCAGCTCTGCCGCCATTTTTTCGTGTCTGAGTACAGGGATCGAAAATGTTTCCCAACTTTTGTCTTTATCTACAAGTAGCATATCTATCATAATTKTTGACTATTATTCAACAAAATTTGGACGATAAACCGCGGAGAATATATGAATTAAACAGGTCACAGATGGAGCGGAATACAGTATCTATGTATGAATAAGTATTTCCCCATTTCCGCTCTCTTAATCCTCCACGGAATGTCTCTTCATTAATTTTGAGGTCACTTCCAATTTGAATAACTTTTTTTAAATCTCTGCTATTTATTTTCGATTGTATTAACGAGTTTATTTTGCTTAAATCTTTATCGCATTTTTTAATGTCTATTAAAACTTAGTTTTCGTTGAATCCGCGTTGGGCACCAATTATGATTTCAGCGCTATGTGCTTATTAAAAGACTGTAGATATATTATTCTAATTATTATACTTCAATATATTATATAACTCCTACTCTTGGCACAATTTGACGTTACTGATGCTACTGCACCTGTTGACGATGTTGTCGATGTAGCGTAACTCCATCCAATTTGGTGGTTGTGCTTGTGTAGACACAGGTCTATCGCTGTTGCTGCGTTGAATTACGAGCCTGTGTTGTAGCGAATTTGCAAGTTGGTGAGAAAACGCAGACGCGGACTATTCCTGCGCTTACCGGGTGGCGTGGAGTAGTTATAACATCGGTGCAGTGGGCAGATTATTCTGTTAACTTGTATCTTTCTAACTAAAGTGGATACAATCAGGTGCAAACTTGCCCTAGCCACCAAATAACTAATATCACGATTTGCGAATATCCGGATAACCTAAAGAAGAAGCTAAGGTAGCACATTATTAGTTTATAGCCTGTTAGTAGTAGGTGCTATTGCTAAATATAGATAAATTCGGCTCAATACATCTCTTAGACTCTATATACCTAATATAAAATTTTCATTACCCCGGTTGGCCTTACTATATACCATTAATGTAATCCACATTCCCATATATTACATATAATATTTTTTATTTTTATACTCTTGCAACCAGTGTGTACAGAGTATTATTATAGTTTTGTTCACATAACGGTTGTACCTTTCTCCTAAAATTAAGCGAGATAGATATAGGGTCATGTATATAAATGATCAGGATTACGAGAAAAGTTGAAATCCGTTTGATTGTCCGTCTGTCCGTTCGTACGTGCAAGTTGCAAATTGAGTAAATATTGCAATATTGCGGTGAAAAGTCGATTCGAAAAGTTATACGGCTTCCTTAGTACAGTGCGAAAGATGGGCATAATCGAACCACTGCCTCGCCCACAAATCGCTTAACCGAAAACATATTAAACGCCGTAACTAAGCAAGGGATACCCAAGGCAAAAGTTTTTGAAAAAGTGGGCATATCACCTAAACTACTAAAGCTACACAGAGAAATTTTGCTGAACGCAAATATAATACTCCTGCCGACGGTGCGAAAATGTCAACCTCGCTCATTTCCCAAATGACGGTACGCTTAAAAATTACCAAAGCAGCGATAAATCAATAACTGAATATGTCAGAGCATACTGCGCCGAGATGGTATAAGAGAGCTTTACGGGAGAATTGGACTATGGGCTTGACACCGCCGACCCTTTGGCTACGTCAACCGTTTTCGACAAAATTTAGTACGTGCCATTCTTCTCTTTGCCACAGTTTTATGTCACAGTGTGAAAATGAACGAAATCGGACAACAACCACGCCTACATCCCATATAACTCAATTTCAAATTCCACTTGATTCGTTCAGTTTCCAGTACACAAATCAAGAAATAATTTATATAACGGGATACAACTTTGTACGAATAATGTCTTTTGGTTGTTTCATCGAAAATGTCGGTCAATGTGTGATATGTATAAGTGAAATTATGGGATAATCCTTCCCTTATTATTATGTATCTGTATATCAAAAATGGATTGAATCGAACCAAAACTATACTTATTATAAATGTTTTCGAATTTCCGGATGAATTTATACCACATACAAGTATATCGGCCAATATGTTATCCCAATGAAATTAAGAGAGCGCGTATTAATTATAACAGCGTTTATTTGTGCCTCAAATATGTAAATTAGAAAACCTGGCTTACGCCCGATATAACTAGTATCAAGATTTCGGCTTACTATCTATCTATATGATTGGGTTAATACTTTAAAGCATTTCTCTGGCTTTAATTCATGTAAGTGGCAAAAGAATAAAAGGTTCGATTGCCCCCGAACTTAGACATTCTTTACTTGTTCTAATAAGCCTATTGACGATTATGTTATTCCTAAGCGATCTCCTTCTTCTGCTTCCAAAATAGCATACATAATGATTTCTGTTTTTCCTCATGACTTTAAGCAGGACAGAACAAAATTAACTGGACAAATTTCCTAGCAACTTGTAACGATTATAAACCTAATTCCTTTTACGTAAAGAATTTCGATCCTCTGGTTGACTTTTTACACATCAACTCATTATATAATATTTGAAGTTTGATTACTATCTATATATATTCTTCTTCTGAATTGGTGTAGACACCGCTTACGCGATTAGAGCCGAGTTAACAACGTCACCTCAGTTGTTTCTTCTTTTCGCTATTTGACGCCAATTGGATATTCCCAGCGTAGCCAGGTCCTTCTCCACCTGGTCATTCCAACGGATCTTCGCAAGAGGTCTTCCTCTTCCTCTGCTTCCCCCGGCCGGCCTACAGCGTCGAATACTTTCAGAGCTGGAGTGTTCCGTCCATTCGGACAACATGAGCTAGCCAGCGTAGCCGCGGTCTTTTAATTCGCTGAACTATATCAATGGTGTCATATGTTTCATACAGCTCATCGTTGCCTCGAATGCGATATTCGCCGTAACCAACGCGCCAAGGACCATAAATCTTTCGCAGAACTTTTCTCTCGAAAACTCGCAATATCGCCGCATCAGTTGTTGACATCGTCCTAGACTCTGCACCATATAGCAGGTCGGGAATCTTGAGTGACTTATAGAGTTTATTTTTTGTTTGTCGAGAGAGGACTTTGGTTCTCAATTGCCTACTCAGTCCGAAGTAGCACCTGTTGGAAAGAGTTATCCTGCGTTGGATTTCCAGGCTGACATTGTTGGTGATGTTTACGCTGGTTCCTAGATAGACGAAATTATTTACGACTTCAAAGTTCTGACTATCAACAGTGACGCGAGTGCGACGACTGTTTGTTTGATGACAGGAGATATTTCGTCTTGTCCTCGTTCACTGCCAGACTCATTTGCTTTGCTTCCTTGTCCAGAGAAGGCAGAACTAACAGCGCGGGTATTGAGGTCGATGATATCAATATCATCGGTATACGCCAGCAACTGTGCACTCTTATATAAGATGGTACCTTCTCTATTTAGTTCTGTAGCTCGAACTATTTTCTCCAGAAGCAGGTTGAAGAAGTCGCACAATAGGGAATCGCTTTGTCTAAAAACTCGTCTGGTATCGAACGGCTCGGTCCTTCCCGATTCTGACGGAGCTTTTTCTGTTGCTCAACATCAGCTTACACAGTCGTATTAGTTTTGCGCGGATACCAAATTCAGACATCGCGGCATAAAGGCAGCTTCTATTATGTTTTCTGACCCCTGTGGCTCTTTTATAAGGTAATAATTTTACAGAAAAATCTGACTACAACCATGCCTTCTTGTCATATATAATATTTAGACATTCCATCTGCCTTTTTTACTTTCCTTTCATAATACAATTAATACGAATAGTGTTCTTAAGGTATTCCAAAATCGTACTATAACCAAGCAAGCCACCAGATACTGAACACGTGTACGTAATACATACATACATATTTCGGTCAAAATGCGTGTGGATGGCAACATTAACCAAACGCAACTCTGGGGGGAAGGGGGGGATAGCGTATAAAAACGCCACTTCTTTAAAATTCCAACAACCATTTTAATAATAATAATACCCAATGATTACCCTCCACCCGCAGAAACCGACGCGAGATGCGCAATCCGCAAACGAGCGGAATTAGCCGAGTCATAAGAAAAAATTATGATTAAATTAAAGTTTACAATTTTTAAATTTTACTTATTAAGAGTATATAAAATAATTTTTTTAATGACTCTTTAGTCTGTTAGATCAAGTATGCTGGAATGAGAATTGAAATCATGACATATACGGCGGAATGGTTCGTTTAACTCAAAATTTGTTCTAGAAAATAAAGTAAGGGTCTAAACTGCTTGGTACAGCGAGCGGGAACGTTAAAAGAAATATCAGATAAGAGAGATGGGCGACAGACTGACCCATTCATGAGTTTTAAAAGAAATATTATACCAAGCATCTGCCTACAACTAGCGAGGAAGCGGAAGATTTATAAGTTTTAAACGATTAGTGTAAGGGGGAAGATTTAAACTGGGATCCCAATGCAAATGTTTTAAGGCAAAAAGTAAAAATTGTTTTTGAACGCACTCTAACTTATCCGAACGGACTTGGTAACTAAGGTTCCAGACCCCAGATGCATACTCTAATACAGGCCTCACCAGAGATGTAAAAATAATTTTCGTGGTAAGCGGATTTCTAAATTCTTAATGTTTAACAAAACTAAGAGCTCCTTCAGCTTTAACACTACAACTACCACACTTTTGTCGCAGCTGTTTCTACCAAAACCAGTCAAAATGACTGGACTTTAAAAAAATATGTAATAGTACAGTTTATATAATAGTTTATTTATTTGTTGCAAGATTGGTTGCTTACAAAAGGAATTTTGTGCTGTGTAGTACGTGAGGCCATGATTCCTCAATGAATATTCTTACATTTCATCACTTAAACAATAATAAGAATAAGTATAATAAAGAAAATATGATTCGGTTTAAAAAAGTTAAGATAAATCCTCATATTAAATTTAAGTTAATTTTATAGTATAAGGTAAATTATTTGATATATTTAGAATTTGTCACATTTCCTACAAACATAGATTTTCTTTTGTGCATTTTCGTATACAAAATTTTTACAGATATTAAAAATGGTGCTAATTTTATTATAACTACAGTACCCAATTTGACACCATTTGTGTGAACAAGTAAGTCTTTGAAGCTGTAGGTACAATAGTTTCTCGTGATTTCACTCCTGGTTTAAAATTTTTCTCGGTATTTTCAATGGCAAGTTTATGAACTCTGACGGATTTATGATTCGAACTAAATATAAAAACTTTTTTTCGACTTAGTTTTGTAGATTATAAAGATGTTCCCACTTGATTTATCCAGTAATGAAGAAAATGAAACCATAGTATCCTTCTTTGTTTTACAAATGCTTGGTCTTTCCCTTTTGTTTCCGCGTATAGTGCCAACCAATGTCGGGTTTATTCGGCAAATATTGGTTGAATCTGCATCTGGCTTTTGTTAACAAGAGTTGTTCGTCTATTGTGATACTTTGTCCTGGTTTGTAGCTCGACTATCGTGCATAAACTTTCAACCAATTTCTTCTTATCTTTATAATAAAACAGGTATTTGAGATAGCTCTTTCAGATTCAACTAAAGCCTTTTCAAGTATTCTGAAAGGTAGTCATCCTGGTCCGACTCTGTTATTGTTACTGATGAAAGGTTAGACAATTTAATTGCTTTGTATCATAGAAATGAGGGCAATCATTTCTTCATGTAACAAAAGAACATAGGGACAAGTAGTTTTAACTTTGTTGGTTTAGGAGTTACTACGGACACTAACCTTATTTTTAGTATTCAAACTGATATACGTACGATGGTCTTGAAAGCAAAAGGTCTTCTCTGTTTTGTTAAACGATTAGCTAAAGAAAGAACCTAAAGAAAGTCCTGTATGTTACTGAAACACTTCTTACATCTTTGGTTAGACCTCCATTGGAATATGGATTCTATGGAACCCTAGTTACCAAATTCATTGTAACAAGTTATAGTCTGTCCAAAAACTGTTTTAATTGTTCGTTTTAAGGCACATCCGATGGCATTATATGTTAATTCTACTTCCATATATTCCATAATAGTCGTTTGAAACTTACAAATTTACTTACACTTACTAGTCATAAGAAAATGACCGCCATAATATTATGAGCAAAAATTCTTAATGGAACAGTTTGTAGTCATTTTCTCTTATCTGAAGTTAAATTTAATATCCCTGCACGGCTTTCGAAGCAGTTTAGACGCATACTGTTAAAATCGTGAAGATTATATTGATTCCGCTTAATAAATAAAATCGGAACATTTTGTTATATCGTATTTGAAATCTTAGTGGTTTCTGCACATATGCAGTTTTAGATCTCTACACTTAAAAAACTCTCTTTCTGTTCATGGCTCAGTTTATTCCGTAAGTTTAATCTTTGGGCATTATCACCAAAAAAAAAGGAAACCTAGAATAAGAATATCGCGTTAAAAGGGTTTTTATTTTCTGAGTCTGATGGAAAATATCCTACTAAAAACGAATTAATTGAAAGTACTATAATTTCTTGATCATCAAATTTCATAAATTATTTTGGAAGATTACTCTAATCGCCACCCGATCGGTTTTTTGAAATCATTCCCAACAAAATGGAATTATTACTCTAATTAAAATATTATAAAAATTGAATTGTTTGATCGCAGAAATGTACCAAAGCATTGGCCAAAGTGTTTGGATGATCTGGGAGTTTAGATATATATTTATTTCTGCAATCTTCTATGTCTTTCTTTACCATAGCAATAACAAGGTCAAGGTGTCATACATCGAAATCGGTTTTGTGACCGCATTATATAAAAGCACTTTGTTGTCTAGGCTAAGTTTGGAGTTTTTATTTAAAAGCCAATTTAAATGTGCACCTCTTATCTTCATGCAAGTTATTTTACGTAAGTCCTCTATCTAGGTGAATACTTTGAAATTTTACTTCATTCGTTTGGGGCACTAAAATATTGTTCATTTTTACTGCCGGGCAGATTTTTGGTGTAAGCGAAAATGTAACATGCTTACTTTTTTTTTAATTCACATTTATTCGCCAGTTGGCCAGCTATTCTTCGACAGAACTTAGATCTTCTTCTTCATAATTAGCGTAGACACCGCTTACGCGATTATAGCCTAGTTAACAGCAGCGCGCCAGTCGTTTTCTCTTTTCGCTACGTGGTGTCAATTGGATATTCCAAGCGTAGCCACGTCCTTCTCCACCTGGTCCTTCCAACGGATATCAATATCATCGGCGTACACCAGCAAATGTATACTCTTATAAAACACTTTGGTATTGCTCAACATCATTTTACACAGCCGTATTAGTTTTGAGAAAAATTTGTGAATTAGAGTAAGAGGTGGTGTGTGTCGATTCTCCTTTCAAGGCTCTTTTCCAAAATTTGGCGCATCGTGAATATTTGGTCGGTTGTTGGTTTTTCCGGTATAAAGCCACATTGATAAGGTCCAATCAATTTGGTGACGGTGGGCTTTAATCTTTTACACAATACGGTCGATAGAACCTTATACGCTAAGGAGGCTTGTCCCACGGTAGTTGGCAAAGATTGTGGGGCATTCTTTCGTCCAAACATATTTTGCAAAGAAGATGAGGCAAGCTCTTTACCAGTTCTTCGCCGCCTTGTTTGAACAGCTCAGCCTCATCTCCATCGACGCTCGCTGATTTGTTGTTYTTCAGACAGGTAATTGCTATTCTTCATGGTCGGGCAATGGAACTTCTGGTCCATCGTCATCGATTGGGAAGTCGGGTTCGCCTTCTCCTGGCGTTGTGCGTTCACTGCCATTCAGCAGGTTAGAGAAGTGTCCCCTCCATAATTTAAATATGCTCTGGGCAGAACAGAATTTAAGTGCACCGCTAATATTCTTGATGCTATTATTTTGCATTTGTTATGGCTCACTGAAGCATGTTGGAAAATCTGCTATATATATGATATGTATAGAGTTGGACCTAAAAGACTGTCCTGTGGTACACCAGTCCCTATTTGTCGTTCATCAGTTATGAAATCGTCTATTTTGACCATAAGTTGTTTATTTTTAAAATAAGACTGCTATATTTTATATAATTCTAAAGGTAGAATATTTTTGTTCTTACATAAAATTAATTTATGCCACACCTCATCAAACGCTTGAGCCACCTCCAAAAATATAGCTGAACTATACACTCTGTACTCAAAGGTTTTCTTATTTCGTTAGTAATTATATTTACTTGCTCTATCGTGTTATGTTTTTCACGAAACCCGAAAAGAGCTACGATGTAACACTTTTCAAATATTTTAGAAATTAAGAAAGAAAACGTATTGGTGTGTATGAAGATGGCTGTGTTAAGTCTTACCTAAGTTTATCTATCAAGATAATCTGCGACTTTTTACATGAAATTGGATACTATTCGAAACTAAGAATTGCAAAAAGAGCACCTCTACAGCAATCTGCACTTTTGGGATAATATTATCTTGAACTGGTGAATTTTTCGTGTTAAGTTCTTTTAACGCTTTGTTGCATGGCATTGCGTATATGCAATGTTAACTTGTCGTTGATCTGGCACCTACACGGTTTCTTAATTTTTCCGCCAAAAGAAAATTATACCTTATCAATATTTCATTTGGTAGAGTTTCGCGAATTTTGTAATTTTTTGTGTGAATATACGTAGTAAGGAGTAAACTTTTTCCTGATATATTGAAAATGCAGTGCTGAATTTTCATTATATTTGAGAATTATTTTGAAAATGTAGTATTTATAATTAATTTGGAGAATATTTTACCCATCTTCACATGAATTATTTTTCAAGAGTTATAATGTGTCATTGCACATGTGCAATACCATGCATTTAAGTCTTCATTTTTACATGTTGGGCCCTTACTTATAATGATAACGCACGAATAATAAAAAATTGGGATGAAAGCAAAGATGCCATAAATTTAAAGGTGATCTCATGGAAATTTATGCACTTGTCAAAAAGAGCCAAAATTAATGATATAGACAAACAAGATCTGAAAAAGTTATGTATAGTGATGTATATTGTGCAAATCTATAATATTGAAGATATTGGACGCCAACAGTAGACATGAAATGAATAATGTCAGTGAATAAATTAGGAATTTTTCTTGTTTTGGCAGATATATGTGATAAAATTACAACTTCTAAATATATAATGGCCAAGAAAACAACATCAATAGACTTCCTGAGGAAATTGATTTGAGATCAAGTCCCAACATAGTTATAAGATTACTAAGGGATATTCTCCCATAAAAGAACTAAAACTAAATTTTTCTTTTGGTAATTACTACACATCTTTTGCCATGTATGTATCCTCACTGGGTACAGAAAGAGAAATTACGATGAAGATAGATCACAAAAAATCCCTTGAAAATGAAGACGTGAATCATTTGCATATATCTGTAGTTTCCTGAAGAGATAATATAATCTTTACTTTTAATTTCAAACTACTGTGGCAAAACTCCAGAACTAGCAGTTTAACGGTTTTTTGCGAAATTTGGACGGACAATAAGTGTCGATTGCCCAAACGTTTTATCAAAGTATGAAAAATTCATGACGAGTGTTGATTTGCTAGATTCCTTTATAGGCCGATACAAAATCAAAATACGCTCTAAGAAGTGGTATTTGCGGCATATMAGTATAATCCTTATATTTTATTTCTATAGAAGGTACCAGAGAAGTGGTCCTATAACTAAAAATTGAGAACGGTTGCACCACATGGATCACTGGCCAAAATGGGTGAACACTTGAGTCACTTGGAAAGTTGTGACGGATATACTTATATACATATGTTAGGTGCTAAAACGTGAAATTAATTTATGTTTCAGTAAATCAAGAAATTGTTTCAAAACTTCATATAGAATAAACTAAACTTTATTGTAAATGTAATGAATTTATTTTTGACCACTTTTATTCAATAAAATAAAGAGCAAATCCATTCAGTAACCTCCTTCTAAATTTTTTAGATTTGCTACATGATATTGCATATATGCAATGTTACGTAAGTCTGTTGCTAGAATCACGTTATCTTACATACAATAGCCCACATTAAAAATATGATTTTAAATTTTATTCTCACGGAAATTAAATCATGCAACGAATGGTTAATATTCCAATAATTTCAGAAGGTGAAGTCTTAAAAGACTTCTTACCTGTATTTGGTAAGCTGGACAATTTAAAGTTGTTAGTTGAGCAATTATGTTGAAATATCTATTCAAGGTGATTTGCAAAGCAATTAGCCTTTTCTTTGTCATTTCAAGTCCAATTTACACCGAGGTTTCATATACATAGGCATGTTTGAGTCAGTTGGTGGACTTTTAGGCTTTCTAAAGAAAAATTAGCTTGTTTGAATTTGGACGCAAATTCTTTATATACATTTCCGTGTTGAATACTTCCTCCGGTTAAAAGCTTTTTTTAACCTACGTGAGATTTCAATTGAAGCTGAGTGGAAGGGCAACGATTTATCTGTTATTCACGTCTTCCACGCCTTTTTCAGTTTACAAGCTTTTCTATTCCACTATAAGTGATTATTCTGAAACCACCTCTTGTTTGGTGTTGCTAAGAGCGCTGCGTATTTTATTATATCATTGAGTTTTCTTATGCTTTCGTCAATATCTCTTCCTGTAATTATTTTGTACTCAATATTAATGTGGCTGCTCACGTATTTTTTATATTTTAGCCAATTCGTTTTACAGGATGTTATAATCACTTTTGGTTCAACGAATATGTAATATTTTGTTACGATCACTAGGTTAGTATGTCGTCTTACCAGCAGATGTTCTGTCAAGGTTTTATAGATATTGTTGGAGCTTGTAACTGCGCTGTAGCATGAGATTCTAATGCGTGGTGATGTAGTTGTTTTCTAACATAGAGTCTAGGCTTGAAAATTATAGTTTCAATATTTTCATATTATTGGTTTTGGGGCAATTGCATTTGTGCATGGTTGCCTTTCACCACGTTTGCAAAGCTCCCTTGTGTAGCGCTGGTTGATTTTGAAGATTTATTGGTTTTGAAATATGGACGAGGATTTCAGTATTTCCATTAGGGAACGTGTTTAGAATTTGGTTACGACGTGCTTGAATTTGGATAGATAGTTTCAATTTTAAGTCTTTATATACAGGGCAACTCCTATAGTTTGCAAAATTATTTTAACCACAATTGCTCCATTTTTATTTAAATCCTCTTTTAAGAGTACTTTTGGATGTGGGATGTAAATCACCACACACCGCGAAGACACTGCGAACTAAACTGTCCGACTTGGATAGAGTGTATAGAAGATCCTGAACAAGCATTATTTTACTGCCCTCGATTTTCAAATACAAAGGAAAACTAAAAACCACACTCTGTGGTACGGTCGATAATTTTAACGACACTCATGTGTCAGTCGACTGTTAACTGGAAAGCTTTCAGCGAAGCGTCAGCATTCATAATGGTCGCATATATCAAAAAATATAATGGTGCAAAGGTCCGTGATGATAACGTCGGTGGTTATCGTGTGCCACCACTAGAAGCGGGCTCAGGTACCTTTGTCGATTCCGTCGTAATTGCAGCTCAGGTCGGTAGGGTAGGCCCGGTGCGGGGCACATTAGTAGCCGACCGAACGGTTCGGTTGTCCTCGTTGTCATTGATGTATCTAAAGTATACATTTAAACTATAAATTTTTGTTCTAAGCATTGGTATTTCTTTCTTTAATTTTGTTTTCATTTGATTATTTTATTGCATTGTGGTAATATCGTTTGATTGTTTACGATTAACTGTGTCGCGATCTGATGGTTGGCTTTACGATCAGTCTGTTTAGAGTTTCGTTTTGCGTACGGATATAAACGACTGGTATTTGACAGGAAGTCGACAATAGCTGTAATGTAGCATTTCTATGCGGCTAGGCCGCCCTTCAGTAATCAGCATACAATCATCATTAATGAGGACACAATCTCCAAATTTTGGCGCTTGCGAAGGATCCTTCTAACGGTCTTTTTTTTTTTTGGGATTCTTTATATGTCTTTTCTTAAATCGGCGGCTGAAATTATGATGGTGAATTTTAATTCTTTCCCATTGATTTAAGGATAGCATGTCTTCATGTCTTCCCTGGAGCTAAGGCGGTGAATGCCCTTGAATTGAGAACGGCCTCAATTCGAATTAGTAACATCGTGAATTCTTCATATTTGAATAAAGGTTTTCATTTTATCACTCATTATCTTAGATGGAATGCCGCGACGTCCACAAGAAGGGGAAAGTGACGCAAGAAAAACCTTTTTTATACTATTTTTACTCRACAAAAGGTGCACTGCTTTTATAGTAAAACATATAAAAACTTTCAAATTCTTGCTTGACCATTCATTCAAAGAAGACCTCACGTGCCCAAGAGTGGGTTTAGAACAAARAGTGAGCTCTATTTATCAATCGACTTCGACTCTCTGAGTAGTGATATATCGCGGCTGAAACTATACGTTTCCCATGCGTGGTGGTTTTTCCAACCAGGCTAGAACAAATATAGTTTGCAGTTTGTCATGCTTAAATGCATTTTCACCATGGCTACTATTTTGGAAAGTGGTAGTGCGCCACATAGCTCAATTCTTAGTAGACTTAGCATTTTTAATGGAGCCACTTTTGCTTTTACTACTAATAAGTGGCTTGTGGTCGTGATGTCACTGCGGTGGTGCACACATAGATAGTGACATGCCTTCTCAGAGGTGTCACAGAGGCCATGTAATTACACTTTGTGTTCGGGGCAATAGTTTACTCGTGGAATTTGTACCTGAGAACTGTCATTCAGATTGTTTGCGAATTAGGACCCTTTTCCTATGCGAAGTTGTTTCACTTCTTCGTCTCAGCCATAGTTCTAGTCTTAATATTTTCGCTTATATCATAATTGGCGAAAGCTATCCTCGGGGGTCGAAAAGTTTCGCCACAGATTATAAAATATGTCTTTTTGTCGGATAACGCGTGGATGAAAACTAGTCTGATATCGCATTCCATTGGATGCTTAGAGTTTTTGTTGTACTTTTCTTTTCGAATATAAAGAAATTAGTGTCCAACAAATTTTCGTTTGGAATAGTTTTGAGTATATTTGGGTGATTTGCTGAATGGCTAGATGTGGGGCACAGTACACTCCAAAGGTAACTGTTTTTAATTTGAAATCGCGTAGTAGATTGGGGGGCACGATTCCGATTCCTGAGGCGGAGGGGTAAAAGAATCGAATTTTGTAGAAATGGGGTATGTACGGATAGGGGAGCTTCTCCAGAGGAGGAATATTCAAAAATAATATAAAAATAACTAATATTTTTTAAAATATTCAAAAATTCGCACTAAGAACACATGTTATTTCTCTTTGTTTCACAAAAATTTTTCATATTTTTTATATGCATATTTAAACATACACTGTAAGCATTGAAATAAGCTCACATTTCACATTTATTTTGTAATTTTCAGCTCAATTTAGTAATTTTAAAATCACTTATAAAATTTATGGCTGATAAGTTTAGAGTGTTTAAATTTACGACGAGAACCAGCTTTGCCACACCTTCAAAACCAAAAGTGAAGGCTTTTTCAGCGTTTCACAACGTTTTCTTTGTTTGTACTTTTTAGCTATAAAAAAAAAAACGCTTAGGAAGATTTGAAGCTAAAATTKAATATGTGAACACTTTTCCATATACATACATATATGAATATATGAATAATATGTGATTTATATTTAATAAACAAAGATAAGTAAAATCTGGTGATAATATTATAATTAGGCTGTTCACGATAAGGTGGTTATCGGGTTATGTGATTAAGTGAACAACAACAAAATGMGGTATGACAAAATAGCCAACTTTGACCAACCCAGACCCTTGTTTACAGATTATGTGGTTGTTTGCTTATTTCCAGTGTTAGAAAGTCGTTGGAGTTTTACTAAATGGCAGCACAAAAAATAAATAAAACTAAGCGAATGGCATTTCCAT